>NC_057814.1:104145261-104445261 GCF_018294505.1 Triticum aestivum | reverse complement strand
CCCTACCAAGTTGATAATATGGCCATGTTCTCTCTCTCTCTCTTCATGGTCGCACCAAGTAAAAAGGGGAGAATATGGCCACCAAGTACAAAATTGAAATACCGCAAGTCCCAACCCATGTATACACACAAATCAGGAGCTCCTTATGACACATCATCCTACACTCGTTCAGTTACAATAACTTATTGCACCGATTCAGGCATAATTTCAGTTAATATTAAAGATACATATGCTTCGGTTCCTTCCCTTACACACCCTGCATGTCACATGCATCACCTCTTGCCACACTCTAAAAAGAACTTCTCGCCATACACCTGAACCATATAGTAGACAAAAACCAAACGGGAAATGCATGGGAGCTCTCAGGTGCCACAAACCCCTATATGAATACAGTATTAAAAAAATACCAGGAAATTTCAAAAAAATCTGGGATTTGGGGCTATCAAACATGGTTGCCCATTCTACCCCCGCATTTAGTTTCGTGAGGAATGGATGCCCGTGGTATTCGTGGCGACGAAAATACGGTCCAACATACGATCCATCCAAACAGTTTTTTTCTACACAGAGAATTTATTTTTGACATTTTTTACCGAGAATACCACGGGCACCCATTCCTCACGAAACTAAACACGGGAGTAGAATGACACCCATTTTGATATCCCCAAATCCCAGATTTTTTTTTGAAATTTCCTGGTATTTTTTGAATACTATATTCGTATAGGGGTGTGTGGCACCCGAGAGCCACAAATCCACATCCAAGACCAAACAGATCAGTTTGTGGTTCTGTGTTGGATATATAGATTCCTTTCACATAAAACAGTCATCATCACTGTCCAGCTCCTCAAAGTGAAAAATCATCTCATCATGTCCACCCAAGTAGCCACCGCCCGAGGGATGCCTAAGCTCCTTTGCTCGATCGTCACACTCGACACAATGACCTTGTTTATGTGTGAAAAAAGAGAGTATATATTAGCACATAGATGATTAGTGAAAAAGCATGGAGATTCCACCCAAGCATATAGTTACCATAGTCGTTTTCTTCCAAAGGAGTGCAGCAGACAACATCCTCTTCCTGTGTGCAGTCAGGATGCATCTCAGCAAAGAACATAGTAGGTTTGCCATCTGAACCTTTCACCAGAAAGTTGGAGTGCACATATAGTGCTCCGCATCCATAGACTTGGTTCCTCTCTTTCTCTTCCACAAATTCTAAATCAGTGAGCTGAAATAGAAACGGCATATGTTAGTATAATAGATTCAGTCAGCAGCAAATCGCATGATTTGCATCCATAACCCGCAAAACAGTTAATTAGGGTGTGATGTTCTAGCCAACCTTGAGTAGTTAAAACAATGAACTACAACAGCCGTTTAGTTCCATATAATAACTCAAACACAACTTAAGGTGGTTAAGCAAAAACGCAAGCAAACATAAATACTCTGATTATGATTCTTTGCATGCCTGCATGTTGTTTCGCTTGGCATATGTGTTGAGCGCTATGACCAAGCCCTTGCGCTTACGCTCCTGTCTGCGTTTCGTCAGCTCCTCAGGCGACGGCGACTTGGGCCTGAGGCTGAGCTGGCGCTCGGCGGCAGCAAGCCAAACATCACTGAACTCCTGGAGAGTATTTGATGATGGGCTAGAAGTGAAATCATCCCCTTTGTGCAGTCTGGCAAAGCCGTCACTGCATGCATGGAGTAGAGAAATTAAGATGTAAGCACAATGCAGTTGAGGTTGCTTGAGCAAACTAGAGGGTATATGAAGAATGATCTCTAAATAAGCTCTTTTATATTACTACACTTTACCAAACTGGCTGTTATAATGTAATGTATAATGAATAAAATATGCAGTGCAAGTTTTACCCCCCACCCCCTGTCCGAAAATGTAAGGCTTATTTAGTTGGAAAAACGTTATTGTGCTGACGTTGGCTGGGAGAGCATGGAAAAATCGAACATTTTTCATGGCAATCTATGTTGTCGGATAACAAATTCCTTTAGCAGCTAAAAGAACGACAAATCCTGGCAAAAAATTGCACACCAAAGAGCATATATGATGAACAAATAGTGTCAGCATACGTACATCCAAATTTCCCCATAAACACAAGAGGTTGCGTTGGCCGACGACATGGCCACAGATGGATCGACCGCTCCTGCATCAGATCAGATATATAATTAACAGCAGGAAATAGCGAGACCCCTGAACAAGATGTGCTACGCCACACATGGAGATGGGAGGGGAGGGGAGGGGGCAAATCCCCACCGGTTGAATCAGAGGGACGTCGTTACCTGTAACTGGAGAGAGAAAGGGAGAGGGCGGGTGGTGAAGGAAGGAGTAGATCGCCGCCGATGAGATCAAACCGCCTCCGCCGCCGAGAATCGTCCTTTTGCTCTCTTTTTTTTTTGGGAGAGAAGGGATTCGGTCTTATCTAAAGGAAGAAGAACACTTGTATAGGAGTAGTATATAAGGAGAGCCCACCGGCCCAGTTCGGCTCGGTTTCTCCTTTTCCTTTTCCGAAAAGGCCTGGGACCAGCGGAGGGGAGTGCTCCTAGTTGAGACCAACGAGTAGCTTTCGCTGAAGGATTCGCGCCAAACGGACCGGCCCATTCCCACAAGCGAACCTAAAAGAGAAATGCCACGAAAAAAGATGCAGCGTTCGGGAGTCGAACCGCGAAACATAGCTACAAAGCGGACTTACTCGCCACTGCACTAGCGACTGACCGTATGTTTGACTCCAGCGCTCAATAGTACGTATTATGTACAGCGGTAGATTTGTCTTTTAATCATTCCTTCAAGAAATGAATATCGTTTTCTCGAACAAAATTTTAAAACTTGATTGAACATTTTGCGATATACGCTTAAAATATACATTGATTTCTTTGTGAAAATACGCCAAACAACTTTTAACTACACAATGTAAATTTTTGTGATATATGATGCACAAATTTTAAATACACATTGAACATTGTTGTAATATACGTTGAACTATTTTTAACTACACATTGAACAATTTTGCTATATGTATTGAAAAAAATATTAAATACATATTGAGCATTTTTTCATATAAGTTGAATTTTTTTAAAATTGTGAATCAATTTTTAAAAAGTGAACAAAATTTTAAATCCATGATTTTTTTTGAAATCATGAACAAACTTTGAAATTCAAACAATTCTCTTAAAACAAAGTATAAAAGTAAAACGAAAAAAGGATAAAATCAAAGAAAAGAAACAGAAACAGAAAAAGGAAACAAAAGGTAAAAAAAAGAAACAAAAACAGAAAAAGGAAACAAAAGGTAAAAAAGGAAACAGGAAATAACGGAAAAACTACAAAAAAAAACCGGTTCGAGAAGGTTCCCAAAACCAAGTCTCGCTCGAAGTGGGCTGGCCCGTGCGCCTCGTTCGCTCGCTTCGCTTCAGCGAAGCAGCGACGAACGGACGCACGCGGGCGTCATATAGGATCTGCCAGCGGAGGGGGAGCTGCGCGTGACGCGCTGGCGAACATGCCAGCGCGCACTCGTCCACTCCCGTGTGGGCCAGCCCACGAGCGGGGCTGAACGCCCCAGTTTTTTTAATTCGTTTTTTTTTACTATTTTTGCTTTTTGTTTTTCTTCAAAATAATTCCTAATTTAGAAAATTGAATTTTGTAAAAAAATGTTCGTGATATCAAAATAATGAACTTCTTTCGAAATTTAAAGAAAATTTATTTATCTTGATGAACAAATTTATATGAGCATTTTTCTAATAACGATGACATTTTTTTTTATATTTGCTGAACAAAATTAGAATACGATGAACATTTTTTTAACTTGATGAACAAAATTTGTATTTAAGAATATGTTTTCAAAAAATGGATGAACACATTTTGAATTCATTGAAGAAAATTTGAAATCGACGAACAAATTTTGAGTTTGGTGAACAATTTTTGAAATCGATGATGAACAAATTTTGAATTTGGTGAACAATTTTTTAAATTGATGAACAAATTTCGAGTTTGATGAACATTTTTAGAATTCGATGAACAAATTTTGAATTTTGACGAACATTTTTTCAATCCGATGAACAAAAAACGAATTTTATGAACATTTTTACACATTGATGAACATTTTTTAATTTGATACAAAAAATGTTCACAAATTTTGTAAGAAAGGACAAAAAAGAAAACAAACAAATTTTTAATTTGATGAACAAATATTGAAATCGACGAACGAATTTTAAATTTGGGGAACAAATATTTAAATTGATGAACATTTTTTGTATTTGGTGAACATTTTTTCAATTCTATGAACAAATTTTGGATTTTGATGAACATTGTTTCAACCTGATGAACAAAAGAGGAATTTATGAACATTTTTTGAATCGTTGAGCATTTTTACACATTGTGATTATTTTTTGAATTTGATACAAAAAATGTTTACGAATTTGTAAAGAAAAGAAAAAAAAGAAAGCAAATAGGGAAACAGAAAAGAAAAAATAATAAAAAGAAAAAGAAAAAGGAGAGCTGAAGAAAAAACAATAAGAAAAAAATGGGATATGGGCCGGCCTATACCAGCGCCAGCGCGCACGGGGGGGGGGGGGGGGGGTGCGCGCCTGATCGCTCGGGGGCGCCCTATGCGCCATATAGGAACCCGCGCCAGCGGATGCGTGTCGCGCTGGCAAAATCGGGAGCAGGGCACACACCCGTCTACATCCAATGCTGCGGCTTCGATGAAGCGCGCGAGGGGAGCGGCCCGAGCTGGTTCGGCCCATTTCAGCTTAAAAGCAGTGCGAGGCAAACACCAATTTCGAATGGAGACCTCATATATGGCGCGTGGGGGCGCCCCAATGCGGGAGCTCCTATCTACCGCTCTTTGCGGTAGATTGTCGGCTGAACGCACATGCTAGTACTTTAGCGATGCATTGAAGAGCGAGGAGGCTTGTACCTTAGCAATGCAAAAAAATATAACGCTCCGCCAACGAATCGAACCTAAGATGTCTCGCTAGAGAGACCAACCAACACCCAAGTTGAACTAGCGAGCGGTGTTGACCATGGAGCAGTGGAAAACCTTTATGAACTAAAACGCAGATCCGACTTTTTGTTTTGGATTTTGAAGGCAAAACTTACTTTTTAACAAAAACATGAATGCTACATGAAACGTGAACACTTTTCATATTCGTGACCAAAAATTTAAAAAAAATTCAAAACATTTTTTAGAACACGAACATTTTTCTAAGATCAAACAATTTTTGTGGACAGGAACAATTTCTTTTATTCACAATTTTTTTGAAAGGTGAACTTTTTTGTAATCCAGAAAACATTTTTTTTTCAAAAAATAGGAACATTTTGTGAAATTCCAAAACAAAATATTGAAACACGAACATTTTTTTGAAAACTTAGAACAAAATTTGAAACAAGAATAAAAAAATGTCAAACTTTTTTCAGAACTGCTGAACAAAATTTGAAAACAAGAACGGTTTTCAAAAAACAAAATTTTTTCTAAAATTTAGAACAATTTTTGGAAAAGCGAACATATTTTGAAACCTAGAAATAAACCGAGCACGCGAACATTCTTTTTTAAATGGAAACATTTTCTGAAATCCAAACTAAAATTCGGAAAGACGAACGTATTTTCAAACGCGAATATTTTTTGGATCCAGAACAAAATTTGAAAACACAAACAATAATTTGCAAAAAAATCAGAACTGTTCAACAAATTTTGAAACACGAACAAATTTTAAAAATGGGAAACATTTTTTAAGTTTCTGAACATATGTTGACAAACTAACATGATTTTTTTAGAAGAAAGTAAATGGAATAATTAAAATAAAAGAAAAATTGAAATGAAAGAAACAAAAAGGAGAAAATAAAAAATTACCAACAAAGTAAAAAGTAAAAAGTAAAAACCGGTTTAAAAAAGCCCGTATATTTTTTCAAGAGTTGTGAAAATTTCGAGCAAAAGCATTTGCAAAATTTTTCAAAAAAAGAACATTTTTGGAAAATCCCGAGAATTTATGAATTTATGATTTTTTTTCTAAAAACGATCATTTTTTGAAATTTTGAATGAGTTTTAAAAGCAAGACCATTTTTCGAAAATACAGAACAATTTTCGAACAAGGACTTAGTTTTAAAAAGGTAAAATAACCTTGAAAAAGTAAAAGAAACAAAAAGCAAAAAGAAAGAAAGAAGAAAGAGGAAAAAGAAACTGAAACAGCAAAACGAAAAAAAAGAAACAGAAAAATACGTAAACAAAACCAGTTGGTTCCCAAAACTGGCTAGCAGTTGGGCCGGCCCAAGCGCTGGGTGGGCGCCCCAACTTTTTTCGTTTTTTTTTCACTTTTCATTTTTATTATCTGTTTTTCTTGTATTCCATATTAAAATAATTCGGGATTGCAAATAAAATTCAAAATATTGTGACTTGTCATAAAAATCAGTTCTTGAATTAAAAAATAATTGTGATTCAAAAGAATGAACTTTTTTTACATTTCTAAAAATCAATGAACAAATTTTGTATTTGACGAACATTTTTTGAAAATGATGAACAAAATATGAATTTTGGTGAACATCTGATAAATCTGATGAACAAAAAAGTTAATTCCGATGAACATTTTTTGAAAATGATGAACACAATTGGAATTTAATGAACATTTTTCTAAATCACTGTACAATTTTTAAATTTTGCTGAACATTTTTTATATTCGATGAGCAAAAAAGTTGAATTCGATGAACATTTTAAAAAAATGATGAAAGAAATTTGAATTTAATAAACATTTTTTAGGTCGGTGAACAAATTTTGAAGTTTGGTGAACTTTTTTAAATCTGACGAACCAAAAAACCTGAGTTCTATGAACAGTTTTTGAATTGTTGAACATTTTTAAATGATGAATATTTTTTGAACTCGATGAACAAAAAGTGTTCGTCAATTTGAAAAGAAAATTTGCAAAAAAAGTGAAAAACTAAAGAGGAAAAAGAAGGAAAGAAAAGTAAAGAAGAAAAGAAAAAAGAAAAAAAAACGAGAACACAAAAAAATGGGGGACCTCGCGCCCCACATGGGCAGGCTCAGAAAGTCAGAAGGTTCCCACGATCGTCTTTTTTCTTTCGGAAACCCTTCCACTCTATCGTCTGATATTGTCTAATCCGTCAGACTGGTCCAGAACCATTGACTGATTTTCCATCCAACTGTCCCAACCTTCTCCTTTTGCCCACAAATCCAGCCAAGACCCACGCGAACCACTAATCATTATTGGTCGAGGTGGAAGTTTTGGATGGCTCGTTGCGTCCTCGCTGCCCTCCATCGTCGTCGGCTGCATGCATCTTTGCCCATCTCCCTCCACCTCGATCTGCGCCCTTGAGTCCAACCATCGGCGGCAGTCCACGTCATTAGTAAGCGGCGCCGGGGTAACTGTGGCGGCAGATCGCACCCTACACCTGCCCATCTCTGTTGGGGAACGTAGCAGAAATTCAAAATTTTCTACGCATCACCAAGATCAATCTATGGAGTAATCTAGCAACGAGGGGAAGGGGAGTGCATCTACATACCCTTGTAGATCGCGATGTGGAAGTGTTGCAAGAACGCAGATGAAGGAGTCGTACTCGTAGCGATTCAGATCGCGGTTGATTCCGATCTAAGCACCGAAGAACGGTGCCTCCGCGTTCAACACACGTGCAGCCCGGTGATGTCTCCCACGCCTTGATCCAGCAAGGGGAGAGGGAGAGGTTGGGGAAGATTCCGTCCAGCAGCAGCACGACGGCGTGGTGGTGATGGAGGAGCGTGGCAATCCTGCAGGGCTTCGCCAAGCACCGCGGGAGAGGAAGAGGGAGAGAGGTAGGGCTGCGCCAAGAGAGAGACGTTCTCGTGTGTATGGCAGCCCCAAAACCTCAAGTATATATAGGGGAGGGGAGGGGCTGCGCCCCCATCTAGGGTTCCCCCCCCCAAGGGGTGCGGCCAGCCCTAGATGGGGATTGGGGGGCGGCCAAGGGGGGGAGAGAGGGGGCGCCCCACTAGATTGGCCTTAGGCCCATCTGAGCCTAGGGTTTCCCCCTTCCCCCTTCCTGCGCCCTGGGCCTCTTGTGGAGGCGCACCAGCCCACCTAGGAGCTGGTCCCTTCCCACACTTGGCCCACGCAGCCCTCTGGGGCCGGTGGCCCCACCTGGTGGACCCCCGGGACCCTCCCGGTGGTCTCGGTACATAACCGATAGCACCCGAAACTTTTCCGGTGACCAAAACAGGACTTCCCATATATAAATCTTTAACTCCGGACCATTCCGGAACTCCTCGTGACGTCCGGGATCTCATCCGGGACTCCGAACAACATTCGGTAACCACGTATATCTATTCCCTATAACCCTAGCGTCATCGAACCTTAAGTGTGTAGACCCTACGGGTTCGGGAACCATGCAGACATGACCGAGATGTTCTCCGGCCAATAACCAACAGCGGAATCTGGATACCCATGTTGGCTCCCACATGTTCCACGATGATCTCATTGGATGAACCACGATGTCGGGGATTCAATCAATCCTGTATACAATTCCCTTTGTCTATCGGTATGTTACTTGCCCGAGATTCGATCGTCGGTATCCCGATACCTTGTTCAATCTCGTTACCGGCAAGTCTCTTTACTCGTTCCGTAACTCACATCATCCCGTGATCAACTCCTTGGTCACATTGTGCACATTATGATGATGTCCTACCGAGTGGGCCCAGATATACCTCTCCGTTTACACGGAGTGACAAATCCCAGTCTCGATTCGTGCCAACCCAACAGAAACTTTTGGAGATACCTGTAGTGTACCTTTATAGCCACCCAGTTACGTTGTGACGTTTGGTACACCCAAAGCATTCCTACGGTATCCGGGAGTTGCACAATCTCATGGTCTAAGGAAATGATACTTGACATTAGAAAAGCTCTGAGCAAACGAACTACACGATCTTGTGCTAGGCTTAGGATTGGGTCTTGTCCATCACATCATTCTCCTAATGATGTGATCCCGTTATCAACGACATCCAATGTCCATGGTCAGGAAACCGTAACCATCTATTGATCAACGAGCTAGTCAACTAGAGGCTTACTAGGGACATGGTGTTGTCTATGTATCCACACATGTATCTGAGTTTCCTATCAATACAATTCTAGCATGGATAATAAACGATTATCATGAACAAGGAAATATAATAATAACCAATTTATTATTGCCTCTAGGGCATATTTCCAACAGTCTCCCACTTGCACTAGAGTCAATAATCTAGTTCACATCACCATGTGATTAACACTCACAGGTCACATCACCATGTGACCAACATCTAAAGAGTTTACTAGAGTCAACAATCTAGTTCACATCACTATGTGATTAACACTCAATGGGTTCTGGTTTGATCATGTTATGCTTGTGAGAGAGGTTATTAGTCAACGGGTCTGAACCTTTCAGATTCGTGTGTGCTTTACGAATATCTATGTCATCCTGTGGATGCTACCACGTGCTACTTGGAGCCATTTCAAATAACTGCTCTACTATACGAATCCGGTTTACTACTCAGGGTCATCCGGATTAGTGTCAAAGTTCGCATTGACGTAACCTTTACGACGAACTCCTTTTCACCTCCATAATCGAGAAAATTCCTTAGTCCACTAGATACTAAGGATAAGTTCGACCGCTGTCATGTGATCCATTCCCGGATCACTATTGTACCCCTTGACCAACTCATGGCAAGGCACACTTCATGTGCGGTACACAGCATAGCATACTGTAGAGCCTACGTCTAAAGCATAGGGGACGACCTTCGTCCTTTCTCTCTCTTCTGCTGTGGTCAGGTCTTGAGTCTTACTCAATACTCACACCTTGTAACACAGCCAAGAACTCCTTCTTTGCTGATCTATTTTGAACTCTTTCAAAATCATGTCAAGGTGTGCGTTCTTTGAAAGTATCATCAGGCGTCTTGATCTATCTCTATAGATCTTGATGCCCAATATGTAAGCAGCTTTATCCGGGTCTTCCTTTGAAAAACTCCTTTCAAACAACCCTTTATGCTTTCCAGAAATTTTACATCATTTCGGATCAACAATATGTCATTCACATATACTTATCAGAAATGTTGTAGCACTCCCACTCACTTTATTGTAAACACAAGTTTCTAACAAACTTTGTATAAACCCAAAAACTTTGATCACTCCATCAAAGCGTATATTCTGACTCCGAGATGCTTGCTCTAGTCCATGGAAGGATCGCTGGAGCTAGCATACCTTTTAGCATCCTTAGGATCGACAAAACCTTTTTGATTGTATCACATACAACCTTTCCTTACGAAAACTGGTAAGGAAACTTGTTTTGACATCCATCTGCCAGATTTCATAAATGCAGCTAATGCTAACATGATTCCGACGGACTTAAGCATCGCTACAGACAGGGACGGAGCCAGAATTCTAACATAGGGGGGGCGGTATTTTGCCTAAGCATGCAGACTGATTGGAAGAAAAAAGTCCATGCAGACGTTATAATGTTTTTTTTGGCGAATTTATACTGAACTTAATCTTCATCAAAGGAAGAAAATAAGTGTGAGCTCTCTGAAACAATTCAATTTTCATCAAAAGTTATCATAAAACACAGGCAATTGACATGTCAATGAACTAAATCTTTCTACCATATGGGGATAAACTATGCAAAACCTTTTCTCACGAATCAAAAATAATCCCTAATTAGTTTTCTACGTTTGTACTTTCTGCAGTTTTCAGGAGAGATTAATCTTATTTTGTAAGATCAGACAACAACTAAGTAATGAGAACGAGAGAAGGGAGTGACTAACCCTTTTTTCCTTTGCTCGTTGCTGCTCATGTTGGCTGTGCATCCGGCCGGTGGCCGGCTACACAAGGATCGCCTCGCCCCCTTCTTAGATTGAAAACATTGGGCGGCGCTAGATCGAGAACTGCCTTAAGACCTAGACGTGCTCGAGGGGAAGAAAAGGAAACGACCTGAGCGTGTCCGTCTTTTTCGATGGTGGGCTACTCCTGCTAAGGCCTTCTAAGATGGGCTTCAGAGTTTACTAGGCCGTGGTCAGGGCCCTCAGGGGGGGCGAAATTAGTCATTAACACGTTGTTTTTCCAGCTGCTTAATCACTATTGTACGTAAAACAAAATCGTTGGGGGGGAGGGTCTAGCCCCCCCCGCCCCCGCCCCCCTTGGAATCGTCCCTGGCTACGGATGAGAAAATCTCATCGTAGTCAACTCCTTGAACTTGTGAAAATACTCTTTGCCACAAGTCAAGCTTCATAGACGGTAACATTACCGTCCATGTCCGTCTTCTTCTTAAAGATCCATTTATCTCAATGGCTTGTCCATCATCGGGCAAGTTCACCAAAGTCCATGCTTTGTTCTGATACATGGATCCTATCTCGGATTTCATGGCTTCTAACCATTTGTCGGAATATGGGCCCACCATCGCTTCTCCGTAGCTCGTAGGTTCAGTATTGTCTAACAACATGATATCTAAGACAGGATTACCATACCACTCAGGAGTAGTACATATCCTTGTCGACCTACGAGGTTTGGTAGTGACTTGATCCGAAGTTTCATGATCACTATCATAAGCTTCCAGTTCAATTGGTGTAGGTGCCACAGGAACAACTTCCTGTGCCCTGCTACACACTAGTTGAAGTGACGGTTCAATAATCTTATCAAGTCTCCACCATCCTCCCACTCAATTCTTTCGAGAGAAACTTTTCCTCGAGAAAGGAACCGTTTCTAGAAGCAATTACTTTTGCTTCCAGATCTGAAATAGGAGGTATATCCAACTATTTTGGGTATTCTTATGAAGATGCATTTATCCGCTTTGGGTTCGAGCTTATCAGCCTGAAACTTTTTCACATAAGCGTCGCAGCCCCAAACTTTTAAGAAACGACAACTTAGGTTTCTCTAAACGGTGTCGTCTCAACGGAATTGCGTGGTGCCCCTTTAAAGTGAATGCGGTTGTCTCTAATGCCTAACCCATAAACGATAGTGGTAATTCGATAAGAGACATCATGGTATGCACCATATCCAATAGGGTGCAGTTATGATGTTCGGACACACCATCACACTGTGGTGTTCCAGGCGGTATTAATTGTGAAACACTTTCCACAATGTCTTAATTGTGTGCCAAACTCGTAACTCAGATATCTCTATGATCATATCATAGACATTTTATCCTCTTGTCACGACGATCTCCAACTTCACTCTGAAATTACTTGAACCTTTCAATAATTCAGACTTGTGTTTCATCAAGTAAATACACTCAACATCTACTCAAATCATCTGTGAAGTAAGAACATAACGATATCCACTGCATGCCTCAACACCCATTGGACTGCACACATCAAAATGTATTACTTCCAACAAGTTGCTCTCTTGTTCCATCTTACTGAAAACGAGGCCTTTCAGTCATCTTGCCCATGTGGTATGATTTGCATGTCTCAAGTGATTCAAAATCAAGTGAGTCCAAACGATCCATCTGCATGGAGTTTCTTCATGCATATATACCAATAGACATGGTTTGCATGTCTCAATCTTTGCAAAAACGAGTGAGTCCAAAGATCCATCTACATGGAGCTTCTTCATGCGTTTTATACCAATATGACTCAAGTGGCAGTGCCACAAGTATGTGGTACTATCATTACTATTTTATATCTTTTGGCATGAACATGTGTATCACTACGATCGAGATTCATTTTAGGTGCAAGACCATTGAAGGTATTATTCAAATAAACAGAGTAACCATTATTCTCCTTAAATGAATAACCGTATTGCGATAAACATAATCCAATCATGTTTATGCTCAACGCAAACACCAATCTTGATGGTAGAGGGAGCATGCGATGCTTGATCACATCAACCTTGGAAACACTTCCAACACACATCGTCATCTCACCTTTAGCTAGTCTCCATTTATTCCGCAGCTTTTATTTCGAGTTGCTAACACTTACCAACCGAACCGGTATCTAATACCCTGGTGCTGCTAGGAGTACTAGTAAAGTACACATTCATATAATGTATATCCAATATACTTCTGTCGACCTTGCCTGCCTTCTCATCTACCAAGTATCTAGGGTAGTACTGCTTCAGTGACCGTTCCCCTCATTACATAAGCACTTAGTCTCGGGTTTGGGTTCAACCTTGGGATTCTTCACTAGAGCAGCAAATGGCTTGCTGTTTCATGAAGTATCCCTTTTGCCCTTGCCCTTCTAGAAACTAGTGGTTTTACTAACCATCAACAATTGATGCTCCTTCTTGATTTCTACTTTCGCAGTGTCAAACATCGCGAGTTGCTCAAGGATCATCATATCTATCCCTGATATGTTATAGTTCATCACGAAGCTCTAATAGCTTGGTGGCAGTGACTATGGAGAACCATCACTGTCTCATCTGGAAGATTAACTCCCACTCGATTCAAGCGATTGTGGCACTCAGACAATCTGAGCACATGCTCAACGATTGAGCTTTTCTCCCTTAGTCTGCAGGCTTAAGAAACTTGTCAGAGGTCTCATACCTCTTGACGTGGGCACTAGTCTAAAATCCCAATTTCAGTCTTCGGAACATCTCATATGTTCTGCGATGTTTCAAAAACGTCTTTGGTGCCACAATTCTAAACTGTTAGCATTACGCACTGAACTATCACGTAGTCATCCAAACGTGTATGCCAGATGTTTCGCAACATCTACATACGACGCTGAGGTTCAGCACACCGAGCGGTGCATTAAGGACATAAGCCTTCTGTGCAACAATGAGGACAATCCTCAGTTTACGGACCCAGTCCGCATAATTGCTACTACCAACTTTCAACTAAATTTTCTCTAGGAACAATCTTAAACAGTAGAACTTAAGCGCAAGCTATGACATAATTTGCAAAGACCTTTTGACTATGTTCATGATAATTGAGTTCATCTGATTAATGAACTCCCACTCAGGTAGACATCCCTCTAGTCATCTAAGTGATACATGATCCGAGTCAAACTAGGCCGTGTCCGATCATCACGTGAGACGGACTAGTCATCATCGGTGAACATCTCCAGGTTGATCGCATCTACTATACGACTCATTGTGACGCCCCCGATTTGACCGTACACTAATCATGCACGCAAATGTGTACGATCACGATCAGGGACTCACGGGAAGATATCACAACACAACTCTACAACATAAATAAGTCATACCAGCATTATAATACAAGCCAGGGGCCTCGAGGGCTCGAATACAAGTGCTCGATCATAGACGAGTCAGCGGAAGCAACAATATCTGAGTACAGACATAAGTTAAACAAGTTTGCCTTAAGAAGGCTAGCACAAAAGTAGCAACGATCGAAAGGGCAAGGCCTCCTGCCTGGGACCTCCTAACTACTCCTGGTCGTCGTCAGCGGCCTGCACGTAGTAGTAGGCACCTCCAGTGTCGTGGGTGTCGTCGTCGACGGTGGCGTCTGGCTCCTGGACTCCAGCATCTGGTCGCGACAACCAGATAGAAAGGAACAAGGGGGAAAAGAGGGAGAGAAGCAACCGTGAGTACTCATCCAAAGTACTCGCAAGCAAGGAGCTATACTACATATGCATGGGTATATGTGTAAAGGGGCATATCAGTGGACTGAACTGCAGAATGCCAGAATAAGAGGGGGATAGCTAGTCTTGTCGAAGACTACGCTTCTGGACATCTCCATCTTGCAGCATATAGAAGAGAGTAGATTGAAGTCCTCCAAGTAGCATCGCATAGCATAATCCTACCCGGCGATCCCCTCCTCGTCGCCCTGTTAGAGAGCGATCACCGGGTTGTATCTGGCACTTGGAAGGGCGTATTTTATTCAGTATCCAGTTCTAGTTGTCATAAGCTCAAGGTACAACTCCGGGTCGTCCTTTTACCGAGGGACACGGCTATTCGAATAGATAAACTTCCCTGCAGGGGTGCACCACATAACCCAACACGCTCGATCCCATTTGGCCGGACACACTTTTCTGGGTCATGCCCGGCCTCGTAAGATCAACACGTCGCGGCCCCACCTAAGCACAACAGAGAGGTCAGCACGCCGGTCTAACCCTATGCGCGCAGGGGTCTGGGCCCATTGCCCTATGCACACCTGCACGTTGCGTACGCGGCCGGAAGCAGACCTAGCCTAGTGGCGTTCCAGTCCAATCCGGCGCGCGCCACTCAGTCGCTGACGTCAAAAGAGCTTCGGCTGATACCACGACGTCGGGATACCCATAACTACTCCCACGTAGATGGTTAGTGCGTATAGACCAAATGGCCAGACTCAGATCAAATACCCAGAACTCATTAAGCGTGTTGTGTATCCGCGAATGCCGACTAGGGCCAGGCCCACCTCTCACCTAGGCGGTCTCAACCTGCCCTGTCGCTCCGCCATAAAGTAACAGTCGGGGGCCGTCAGGAACCCAGGCCCACCTCTACCGGGGTGGAGCCACCTGTCCTTTCAGCCCCCTCATCAGAATCACTTGCGGGTACTCCTCGAGCCGACCCGACTTTAGTCACCACAGGTGTCATGTATATAATGTATATAGTATTTACCCGTGATCACCTCCCGAAGTGATCACGGCCCAGTAGTATAGCATGGCAGACGGACAAGAGTGTAGGGCCACTGATGGAACACTAGCATCCTATACTAAGCAGTAGGATAGCAGGTAAGGGAAACAACTATAGCAACAATGACAGGCTATGCAACAGAATAGGATTAATCGAAAGCAGTAACATGCTACACTACTCTAATGCAAGTAGTAGAGAGTAGAGTAGGCGATATCTGGTGATCAAGGGGGGGGGGGCTTGCCTGGTTGCTCAGACAAGAAGGAGGGTTCATCGGTGACGTAGTCGACCACAGGGGCATCAGCATCGTCACGGGGTCTACCGCAGAGAAGAGGGGGGGAGAAACAGTAAATACATAGCAAGCAAGTGCATAACAGGACAATAGACAGAGCTAGACGTGTTCTAACGTGGTGCTACACGATACCGGTGAAGGGGGAAGTCAACCGGGAATGTTTTCCCGGTTCCGGACCTGTGTCAGACAGATGACCGAAGAGGGAAAGTTCCATGTTCAGATAGTTAGAGGCATGTGACAGATGAACGGACCGCGTATTCGGATTCGTTGGATTTTTCTGAGCAACTTTCATATATAAAACTTTTTCATCCGAGCTACCGATTATTTTATATGATTTACTAAAGTTTTAGCAATATTCTGAAACTACTATTAATTCGAAAATAATGATTAAAACGCTAGATGCACCCAGCTCTGCGTACACAGAAGTGTACCAGAGGGTGACATGTGGGTCCATGGGGTCCCTGTTGACCAGTCAATGTTTGACTGGTCAACATGGGGGTGGGGCCCCTTGTCATACACATATCTAGTTAATTACTGATTTAACTTAACTAATCCAGTTCATTAGGTTAATTAAGTTAATTAATCACTTAACTAATTAATTTTATTAATATATATTTTTTTAACTTTTTTTTTGGGGGAGGGGCCCCAGCTGCCAGTGGCACAAAGCCCACTGGAACGGGCTAAACGGGCGCATGCGCTTGGGCGTAGCCCGCCCGAACACAGGCGAGGTCGCCGGGCGATGGGGAGGAGCAGGGCGCGCAGGCAGCGGGACGCCGGCGGCCACGACCGTGGGCCGGCAGGGCGTGGCGCAACGAAGGCCACGCGGCGGCGGCAGACGTGGGGCGAGCCGCGGCGGAGGCAGGCGGCACAGGGAGGCTGAGCAGCAGCAGCTCGAAGCAGGAGCAGCTAGCGGGAGCAGTAGGGGAGCGGGATGGCGGGCGGCTGCAGGCACGGCGAGCGCGTTCCAGGGGCGAGGCAGGGCATGGCCCAGGCGGGCGCGCGCGCGGGGGTGCCGCAGGGGCGCGGCCGGATGCCCAGGGCTCGTGGGAGCGCGGCCAGGAGCGTGGAGAGCGAAGCTCCGGCCGCGGCGGCTAAGCTCGGGGGAGGGCACCTATGGCAACCGAATCGACGAGGAAGGAGGGGCAACCGAAGGCGCAGCTCACTGTGGTTCTTTAGGCGAGCTCGAGGTGGTCGGGGATGAACCGGATATGCGCGAATCGACGACGGTTTCCGGGTCCGAGGTGGAAGACGAGGGCGAGCAGCTTGATGCAGGGGTGAGGAGCTCGAGCTGGTCCGTGTAGGCGATGTAGGGGAGGGCGACAAGGCTTCTGCCCAACCTGGTGCATCTCGGAGTGGCGCCGACGCGCGGAAACGGCGAAGGCGCGGCGGCGGCGGGGTCGGGCGCCGTGCGTGGACGACCTGCGACGAGGAGGAGGATGAGGACGACCGACGGAGTCGGGGAGACGGCACCGACGACGGCGGGTAGCGGGGCGGCTCCGGCGGGGCTTCCGGGCGGCGACGCAGCTACGGGGGCAACGGGTCGCGGCTTCGGGGGTTGGTTACCCCCGATCCAGAGGGGAGAGGGAGGACCGTGGGGGAAGTGGGGGGGGCGTCGGGGTTAGGGTTTCGGGTGGGAGGCCTAGTAGGCCAGGGGTAGGCCGGCCTGGCTGGGAGATGGCCCAGTTGGGCCGAGGCCCAGCGCGCGCGCGGGGGGGGGGGGGGGGTCTTTTCCTTCTTTTTTTTGTTCTTCTTTTTTTATTCTATTTCTTTTCTGTTTTGGCTAATTGTTTGGGCATCAAATGAGTTTTGTAAAATATGCGAGCTGGCCCACAATTCACAGCCCAATATATCCTACCACCAAAAATTAGTTTGGGGTAAATATCATTTCATATTTCTTTTGTATTAATAAAAGGTTATTAAATAATGTTTTCATCCACTGTTTGAGGTTGTTTAAGTCACTTATCAAATTTCAATAATGTTGTTTACAATTTTATCACAGCCTTTGATTTATCTACTATTTATTGAACATTTTAGTTTTAATATTTGAAAACTTTTATTGTTTGCTTGATTTTGAATTTTGAATTATAATCAGTTTCGGACTAACACCAGATTAATAACAGTAATCATGGTGACGTGGCATCGTTAACAGAGGTTTACTGTAGCTTAACTATCCGGGCGTCACACTCATGTTCGACCTTTTGATCTCTTGTGTTCCGAGGCCATGTCTGTGCATGCTAGGCTCGTCAAGTCAACCTAAGTGTTTCGCATGTGTTCCGAGGCCATGTCTGTACATGCTAGGCTCGTCAACACCCGTTGTATTCGAACGTTAGAATCTATCACACCCGATCATCACGTGGTGCTTCGAAACAACGAACCTTCGCAACGGTGCACAGTTAGGGGGAACACGACTCTTGAAATTTTAGTGAGGGATCATCTTATTTATGCTACCGTCGTTCTAAGCAAATAAGATGTAAACATGACAAACATCACATGCAAATCATAAAGTGACGTGATATGGCCAATATCATCTTGCGCCTTTTGATCTCCATCTTCGAGGCGCGGCATGATCACCTTTGTCACCGGCATGACACCATGATCTCCATCATCATGATCTCCATCATCGTGTCTTTATGAAGTTGTCTCGCCAACTATTACTTCTACTACTATGGCTAACGGTTAGCAATAAAGTATAGTAATTACATGGCGTTTTCATTGACACGCAGGTCATACAATAAATTAAGACAACTCCTATGGCTCCTGCCGGTTGTCATACTCATCGACATGCAAGTCGTGATTCCTATTACAAGAACATGATCAATCTCATACAACACATATATCATTCATCACATCCTTTTGGCCATACCACATCACATAGCATACCCTGCAAAAACAAGTTAGACGTCCTCTAATTGTTGTTGCATGTTTTACGTGGCTGCTATGGGTTTCTAGCAAGAACGTTTCTTACCTACGCAAAAGCCACAACGTGATATGCCAATTTCTATTTACCCTTCATAAGGACCCTTTTCATCGAATCCGATCCGACTAAAGTGGGAGAGACAGACACCCGCTAGCCACCTTATGCAACTAGTGCATGTCAGTCGGTAGAACCTGGCTCACGTAAGAGTACGTGTAAGGTCGGTCTGGGCCGGTTCATCCCACGATGCCGCCGAATCAAGATAAGACTAGTAACGGCAAGTAAATTGACAAAATCGACGCCCACAACTACTTTGTGTTCTACTCGTGCATAGAAACTACGCATAGACCTAGCTCATGATGCCACTGTTGGGGAACGTAGCAGAAATTCAAAATTTTCTACGCATCACCAAGATCAATCTATGGAGTAATCTAGCAACGAGGGGAAGGGGGGTGCATCTACATACCCTTGTAGATCGCGATGCGGAAGCGTTGCAAGAACGCGGATGAAGGAGTCGTACTCGTAGCGATTCAGATCACGGTTGATTCCGATCTAAGCACCGAAGAACGGTGCCTCCGCGTTCAACACACGTGCAGCCCGGTGACGTCTCCCACGCCTTGATCCAGCAAGGGGAGAGGGAGAGGTTGGGGAAGACTCCGTCCAGCAGCAGCACGACGGCGTGGTGGTGATGGAGGAGCGTGGCAATCCTGCAGGGCTTCGCCAAGCACCGCGGGAGAGGAAGAGGGAGAGAGGTAGGGCTGCGCCAAGAGAGAGACGTTCTCGTGTGTATGGCAGCCCCAAAACCTCAAGTATATATAGGGGAGGGGGAGGGGCTGCGCCCCCATCTAGGGTTCCCCCCCCCCCAAGGGGTGCGGCCAACCCTAGATGGGGCTTGGGGGCGCCCAAGGGGGGGAGAGAGGGGGCGCCCCACTAGATGGGCCCCCCTTCCCCCCTTCCTGCGCCCTGGGCCTCTTGTGGAGGCGCACCAGCCCACCTAGGGGCTGGTCCCTTCCCACAGTTGGCCCACGCAGCCCTCTGGGGCCGGTGGCCCCACCTGGTGGACCCGGTACATTACCGATAGCACCCGAAACTTTTCCGGTGACCAAAACAGGACTTCCCATATATAAATCTTTACCTCCGGACCATTCCGGAACTCCTCGTGACATCCGGGATCTCATCCGAGACTCCGAACAACATTCGGTAACCACGTATATCTATTCCCTATAACCCTAGCGTCATCGAACCTTAAGTGTGTAGACCCTACGGGTTCGGGAACCATGCAGACATGACCGAGACGTTCTCCGGCCAATAACCAACAGCGGGATCTGGATACCCATGTTGGCTCCCACATGTTCCACGATGATCTCATCGGATGAACCACGATGTCGGGGATTCAATCAATCCTGTATACAATTCCCTTTGTCTATCGGTATGTTACTTGCCCGAGATTCGATCGTCGGTATCCCGATACCTTGTTCA
The DNA here is from genome assembly GCF_018294505.1 of Triticum aestivum. Lineage (NCBI taxonomy): Eukaryota > Viridiplantae > Streptophyta > Magnoliopsida > Poales > Poaceae > Triticum > Triticum aestivum. The sequence continues at coordinate 104,425,066 of NC_057814.1, read as the reverse complement.
ATCTCGTTACCGGCAAGTCTCTTTACTCGTTCCGTAACTCACATCATCCCATGATCAACTCCTTGGTCACATTGTGCACATTATGATGATGTCCTACCGAGTGGGCCCAGAGATACCTCTCCATTTACACGGAGTGACAAATCCCAGTCTCGATTCGTGCCAACCCAACAGACACTTTCGGAGATACCTGTAGTGTACCTTTATAGCCACCCAGTTACGTTGTGACGTTTGGTACACCCAAAGCATTCCTACGGTATCCGGGAGTTGCACAATCTCATGGTCTAAGGAAATGATACTTGACATTAGAAAAGCTCTGAGCAAACGAACTACACGATCTTGTGCTAGGCTTAGGATTGGGTCTTGTCATTCTCCTAATGATGTGATCCCGTTATCAACGACATCCAATGTCCATGGTCAGGAAACCGTAACCATCTATTGATCAACGAGCTAGTCAACTAGAGGCTTACTAGGGACATGGTGTTGTCTATGTATCCGCACATGTATCTGAGTTTCCTATCAATACAATTCTAGCATGGATAATAAACGATTATCATGAACAAGGAAATATAATAATAACCAATTTATTATTGCCTCTAGGGCATATTTCCAACAATCTCAGCAGCGGCGACTCGTTTCGTCATCTCAGCGGTAGCAGGTACGCGCAGATCTACCAAGCCAAGTAGCCAAGGCTAATAAGTCACAAGTCACAACCTCAACTTGTTGATGGGGTTTGATTACTTTGCAATCACGAAGTACATGTTCCGTAATATAGATATAATATCTGAACAAATGGAAACAAATATGTAGTGCAAATATGACCCAGTTAGAGCGTATTTTATACCAATTGACATGTGTTAACCCCATCCTATTTATCACATTTTGATTTGATATAAGCTCACAAAACACACAATTAGGTTAGATATTTTTTAAATAACAAATTTCTGCATCTAGCTTCCAGTCAAATTTATGTGCTTCCAGTATCTCTCACTTGTGTTGTGATAGAAAAGAATTATTGCTTCAGATCATCCATGCTTCTTACGTGCATATGGTTCTTCTACACTTCTGATGCCCAGATGGAACTTCACCTCTATTGGTGTGACGCCCCCGGTTTGACCGTACACTAATCATGCACGTAAACGTGTACGATCAAGATCAGGGACTCACGGGAAGATATCACAACATAACTCTAAAACATAAATAAGTCATACAAGCATCATAATACAAGCCAGGGGCCTCGAGGGCTCGAATACAAGTGCTCGATCATAGACGGGTCAGCAGAAGCAACAATATCTGAGTACAGACATAAGTTAAACAAGTTTGCCTTAAGAAGGCTAGCACAAACGGGGATACAGATCGAAAGAGGCACAGGCCTCCTGCCTGGGATCCTCCTAACTACTCCTTGTCGTCGTCAGCGGGCTGCACGTAGTAGTAGACACCTCCGGGGAAGTAGGAGTCGTCGTCGACGGTGGCGTCTGGCTCCTGGGCTCCAGCATCTGGTTGCGACAACCAGGTAGAAAGGAAAGGGGGAAAAGAGGGAGAAAAACAACCGTGAGTACTCATCCAAAGTACTCGCAAGCAAGGAGCTACACTACATATGCATGGATATATGTGTAAAGGGCCATATCGGTGGACTGAACTGCAGAATGCCAGAATAAGAGGGGGGATAGCTAATCCTATCGAAGACTACGCTTCTGGCCACCTCCATCTTGCAGCATGTAGAAGAGAGTAGATGGTAAGTTCACCAAGTAGCATCGCATAGCATAATCCTACCCGCCGATCCCCTCCTCGTCGCCCTGTTAGAGAGCGATCACCGGGTTGTATCTGGCACTTGGAAGGGTGTGTTTTATTAAGTATCCGGTTCTAGTTGTCATAAGGTCAAGGTACAACTCCGGGTCGTCCTTTTACCGAGGGACACGGCTATTCGAATAGATAAACTTCCCTGCAGGGGTGCACCACATAACCCAACACGCTCTATCCCATTTGGCCGGACACACTTTCCTGGGTCATGCCCGGCCTCGGAAGATCAACACGTCGCAACCCCACCTAGGCTCAACAGAGAGGTCAGCACGCCGGTCTAAATCCTATGCGGGCAGGGGTCTGGGCCCATTGCCCATTGCACACCTGCACGTTGCCAGGGCGGCCGGAAGCAGACCTAGCCTAGCAGGCGTTCCAGTCCAATCCGGCGCGCGCCGCTCCATCGCTGACGTCAAAAAGAGCTTCGGCTGATACCACGACGCCGAGTGCCCATAACTGTTCCCACGTAGTTGGTTAGTGCGTATACACCAAATGGCCAGACTCAGATCAAATACCAAGATCTCGTTAGGCGTGTTAAGTATCCGCGAACACCGACCAGGGCCAGGCCCATCTCTCTCCTAGGTGGTCTCAACCTGCCCTGTCGCTCCGCCATAAAGTAACAGTCGGGGGCCGTCAGGAACCCAGGCCCACCTCTACCGGGATGGAGCCACCTGTCCTTTCAGCCCCCTCATCAGAATCACTTGCGGGTACTCAACGAGCTGACCCGACTTTAGTCACCACATGTGTCGTGTATATAAAGTATATAGTATATACCCGTGATCACCTCCCTAGTGATCATGGCCCGATAGTATAGCATGGCAGACGGACAAGAGTGTAGGGCCACTGATGGAACACTAGCATCATATTCTAAGCAGTAGGATAGCAGGTAAGGGTAACAACTGTAGCAACAATGACAGGCTATGTAGCAAAATAGGATTAACCGAAAGAAGTAACATGCTACACTACTCTAATGCAAGCAGTATAGAGAAGGAATAGGCGATATCTGGTGATCAAGGAGGGGGCTTGCCTGGTTGCTCTGGCAAGAAGGGTTTGTCGTCGATGTAGTCGATCACAGGGGTACCGGCACCGGTCTCAGGGTCTACCGGAAAGAAGTAACGGAAGGGGGAACACAATAAATAACAGAGCAATCAAAGCATCACAAGGCATAACATGACAATACGCGGTGCCACGGGTGATCTAACGCAGGGATAGGTAATACTGGCGAAGGAGGAAAACATCCGGGAAAGTATTCCCGGTCTTCAGTGTTTTTGGACAGATGAACCGGAGGGGGAAAGTTGCGTGTTTGCTATGCTAGGGATGTGTGGCGGACGAACGGGCTGCGTATTCGGATTCGTTGGATTTTTCTGAGCAACTTTCATGTAGAAAATATTTTCATCGGAGTTATGGATTATTTTAAATGATTTTTTGAAGTTTAAAATATTTTCCTGAAATTCCTGGAATCAATAATAATTCGAAAACAAAGGATAAAAAGCTAAGCGCACCCAAAACTGTACCCAGCTATTCAGACCAGAGGCTGACAGTGGGCCAGGGGTGCTGAGTCAGCGGAGCACAGTCAACAGTTGAGCAAGTCAACATTGACTGGTCAACATGGCCAATGGGACCCACATGTCAGTGGCTGTTAGTTACTAGATTTATTTAAAATCAATTTAATTAACCGGGAGGCCCACCTGTCATACTCTAGAGATTTAACCATGTTTTAACCCTATTTTAATTAAGTTAAAAAGTGTGCGGGCACGGGCTGTCAGTGGGCGGGGGTTAGGCCCTGGTTAGTGGTGGTGGTTAGTGGCTAACCCGGCAGGCCCACTTGGCAGTGACCCGCGCAGGGGCACGCCGGCGATGGGTACAGAGGGCGGCGGTGGGTCGCCGGACTCGCCGCTCCGGTGACCCTTTGGTCAGCCGAGAGCGGCTACGGGTCAGGGGCGACGGCGCGCGTCGGTCCACGGCGGCTAGCGACGCGGGGGTTGCCGGAACCCACGACGACGACGGCGTGCAGAAGTGGCTGAAACCGGGCACGGAAGAGCGCAGGCCTCTGCGAGCGGGAGAGGGCGGCGCAGGCGGGCGGTGACCTGGAGCGGGCGTCGGAGTGCGTTCGTGACAGAGAGAGGAGGGGGCGAGGCCCTCACTGACATTGGAGAGAAGGGGGCGGCGTGGCTCCAGGTCAGTCGGCGAGGAAGAGGTCGGGGACGGTCGTGGTGATGCGGCGGTGAGGCGTTGGCGCCGGTGATGGAGAGGCGGGGCGGGGTCGAGGAGGCGGTCCGGCATGGGGGGGGTCCGAGCGGCGGCGTCGATGGTGGAGCACGGCGGCAATGGGAGGCGCGGGATCGAGCCCCTCCCCGATCCAGAACCAGTCGAGTGGGAGGGGTCCGGGGAGGAGGACGGGTCGTCAGGCAAGGGGGGGGGGGGGTTCTCCGGCGAGGTGGGCCGCGGGGCACCGACGTCGAGGATCAGCGGCGGGGTCGGCGATGGCGGTCAATGTGGGCGTCGGGGGCGAGGGGCGAGCACGATGGGGTCGTGCCCCCGATCCAGATCGTGGGAGGGAGTGGGGAACGGGGGGAGGGGGGAAGTGGTGGATCGGGTGAGTAGCTAGGGTTTCGGGGAGGGGATAGGGCCATATAGGCAAGGGGAAGTGCGGGGTGGGCCAACTGGCTGGCTCGAGGCCCAGCTAGGCCGGGGGGCTCCCCTTTTAATTTGCTTTTGTCTTTTTCCTTTTCTTTTGCTCTTTTCTTTTTACAGAAAAATGCTATCCAATATTTGAGCTGCCAAAAGGAGTTCTGTAAAATGTGGGACTTGGCCAAATAAATACATTACAATATTTGGCACCCGCCACAAAAAGTTTGGGAGGATTTTGAATTGATTTGGATTTTTCACAAATGGAAAAGCATTAAAAATGCTGATTTGGAACTGCTTTAATTCCCAGGGGAAATTGGCTATCTCAAATGATGTTGAATCACTCATGACATTTAGTTAGTGAATATTTGCAACCCAACGAACATTTTTGTTTTACTGTTTGGGAGAAATAATTTATTTGACTTTATTTTAAAATTGAATTTGAATTGGTTTTGAATCAAAGTGAGGATTAACAACTTTATTATGATGACATGGCATCATCAGGCATGAGATTACTGTAGCATGATACTGGGGGTGTTACAAATCTCCTCCACTACAAGAAATCTCGTCCCGAGATTTAAGAGGTGGAGTAAGGGGAAAGACTCGGGAAGGACGGAGCTCAACACAATATAGGTACGTAGGGACTATGTTAGTGAACGTGGCATAGAGGCATCTCTCGAGTTGAAATTCAAGAAAGTCATCGAGAGCAAGGTGAGGTGCAATAAGAAGCTTCAATCGGGTAGGCAATCGTTCGTTGCCTGAAACAGAGTGTGAAAGGGTTTCAGAGCGATGGGAATATGTATTTTGTGTGATACCAGAATTGGTGATCTCTCGGAAGGTGGCTCGTGAATTACATACGAAGTTAAGTGCAAAGGATACTTCAGAATCAAGGATGTACAAGTGAGTCAGGTTTCGATCATGTGGAACTGTGGGTTATGGGCCCACCATGTGGGTTAAAAGTAGGAGGAGCGGTGACATCTTGCATGGTCATGATAGCAAGGCAGGTCAGAGGGTAGCCTGTCGATTATGTCGGCAACAACGTTGGTACCAAGGGCGAGGGACGAAGAGAACCATTTTCCTGCTTGTTGAACGAGGCGGACCAATAGGCAAAGTTCTCGTCCATCGGTGGCTACCAGAATGTCATCAACAATAGTAACAGGGTCTTGCTGACAGAAATGTACAACGAGGTGTTTACATAAGCAGGGAAATATTACTGCTTATATAATATAGATCACAAGAAGGTTTAAGCAAACCAATGGAAAGGAAAAGTGGTTATCAGGTTTAAATAGAGCAATGGAAAAGAAAATGTGTATACACACATATTTCGGGGGTATATCCTTCCCAAGGACAAGCGGAGCATGATATCCATGACAGGATAGAAAATAGAAAACCAATTAGGTAAGGGGGAGGAATCTCATGATATTACCCATACAACGGTGTTAGGATAAATGATAAAGAAAATTTAGCATTGTGCTACAAATGTTCTTTTTGAAAATCGGAGTACCACAGACATGCTTCGAGATAGCATTGACATGGTCATTGGGTAAAGATCAGAATTTGGATTCACAAAGGATCCATCAAGAACAACTTATAGAATAAGTGTTACAATTTCCTCATGGAAGAATCGCTAAGCTTGCTAAAAAGAAAACTATAACAATAGGTCCTCCGGCCAGGTGTGCTAGGCATGACATCACCTTACCGGGTCATATAAAGACCAATGTTGTGACTCTTGGAAAGTGTTCCAACCATCATATCTGACCGAGATTCAGATCAGGTCGGTGTTAGGATACCTCAGACTCAGGATGTCTGGGAAGAAAAGGTGCGACACAATTTGACGAGACAACATTTTAAGGTTCTCGGGAAATGAACTATGGAAGCGAGTTCCAAAATAAGAGTTCATCAGTAAACCAAGGAGAGAATGAGGAGGTGGCTGATGGACTCAGCGACAAATCATCGAGATTTCCAAAGGATGGATTTCCACAATTTTGTGAACAAGGAGATAACATTTGCCAGATCAAATGATATAATGATGTATGCTCGAAGAAGACATACACAATTAAACATTGGTTGAAAAGTGCACCCAAAAATCTGGACTAGGTAGCACGATCAATGTTCGAATGATGATTCATTAAGCCATAGACGTAGAATGAAACTATAGACCAATAACTTCAAAGCAATAGGGTTGCTAGAAGTTTAGAATTTACACATCACAGACCATTTGTTGGTATTTCATTTAGAAACAACACGGGGACCAAGAAAGAATGGTGATGGTGAGAAGTATCACTTTACCAAGAATTCTTAAGAGGTGGAGTAATGCTCACGACATTCTTGACATCAAAGATGGTAATACTCCACGGTAGAACATAACATAAGTTGGATAGCAGGGAAATCAAGATACAACACAAAATATGAACAAGTTTGTGTTGGGGGGAGGCAAGAATGTTGTCGATGATAACACAATTCATCGAGGGGCAAGGATGGTATTTCTCATCCTGAATTTCGACACACAACTTGGAAGAAGTCAAATTGTTGACAATGATCACGACAAATTTGTCGAGAGGTTTTCAAGAAGATGTAATTGATCGACGATGACATCAAGTCAAAGGAATGATGAAAGCGAAAGGTTATTGGAACCACGGGTAGGACACAAACTCGAAATCAAGTTTGCTGTTCAAGGAGAAGTGATATGACGAGGAAGATCGACGCAAGATTAGCTCACTGTCGAAATTTGTGCGCTGGGAAGGTCCAGGTAGCAGAGTTAAAATCGGCACGATAAGGACATAGCCGAGCAGGCTAGGAATGACTTGAAGAATTATTAAACTCGTAAGCAACAAAAATTACTTAGAATTATTGAATCGGAGTGCGGAATTGATTCACTTATCGGTGTCCTTGAGGGGTTCTAACAACTCAGAACCCGTTGGAAAAATGGAATCGGCAAGAATATTAGTTGTTGAAGAACTCATAAGAACTTAAGTAGTTCCTTGGCATTCTCGAGATACCAGGGGGGTAATACTCGACGACAGACCAAAGTAGAGGTTGGACGGGGGTATTGCTCTGCAGAGGACAAGTGCTTAAACTTGCACAAGAAATGGTATTTAAAGGAGAACATGGTCAGAACCACGATTGGAAAAGGCCAGATCCCAGATATAAGATGAACTTATACCCAGGGAATAATTAATTTAAGAGAAGCTTTAATGATAAGATCTACATCGTGTCCATGGGCATGAACACAAAGTTCAAGGTCGACTCCCACTTCTCCAATGCATAACCTTTCATTCACTTCTCGCATTCGATGAAGTTGTATGGTAGAAAATTATCTGGTAAAATACCAGAAGGGTATGGCTTGTGAAAACCTTCGGGTTCATACGGTTTTTAGGGAAGGTATAGGTTCAATCCATCGGGGCATCTTAGAAACATATACCTCAAACTTCAAGAGTAAAATCACCAGCTCAAAAGTAGAGTATGGTTATCAAGCAGAGGATACAAATTACCAAAGGCATTATATATCCATGGAAATGATCACAAGGTTATTGAATATGAAGGACACTGTCGGATAATAACCCAACAAGAGGTCTTGTGGTCTACAACGGAGCTGATGCGAGTATCGGTACTATATCAGAGGAAGAAGGAACGAAAGGGCATCAGACTATAAAAACAACTGAGTAATTCAAAGCTCAATGCAAAGGAATTATCATTTCCAAATCAAGGAATCAGAAGCCAATGGTCTGATTAAGAATGGATAAGTTGAATAGACTTAGGGGTACAATCGACGGCAATTTGATTGGTCGATAACCAGTTCACGTTTCAAATGACGTCTGAGCCGGAAGGATGAATTCTAGGCTCTGATTGAGGATTGCGAGCATTCGCAACAAATTGAATCAAAGGACTCAAAATGATAATGACAAGAGATGCCAATAAGATTACGAGACTTAAGATTAATCATAATGCAAGTAAGGAAGAATTTCAAGAGCAAAAAGGCTCCTGAGGATTTTCGGAAGATCGAATGGTATTTTGAACACTTTTGTGAAATACTTGAATCAACTGGGGGTGAGCGGATACTCGGTAAGTGCGAGAATTATCCGTAGGGGTATTCAGGTGACAAAGAACAGCAAGGCAGTAAGCTCAAAGGATTCTCGAAACAACAGAGAGAATTTCGGGGTATCTTGTAATAACAAGATCAACTGGGAAACATTGTATAAATGGCGAGTATACGTGGTTATCCATAGGAGTTTATCGATGGAAGGGAATTGCAAAAGCGATGAACACAAGTTCTCGGGTTAACAGCGGAGAGTGTCTTCAGGGTCCTCACGTGCAGCAGACGATCATCAGTAATAAGGGGCTCTCCGGGTGAAAATGATAACGAGATCCTAATGTTAGATTTAGCAAAATTCACTTAACCCGAATAGAAAGAGATCAGAGTCCCGGAGTATAGACAAGGAATAAAAGATCCTAATACCACCCAATGGCGACGTGGGCCCGTAAGCCACACAACCATGTTAGTAAAAACTTTTCCAATGACTAGACTCGACTTCGGCCAAGGAGTTGGAAAGGGGGATTCCTACAGGTAGTCGGCTCTGATACCAACTTGTGACGCCCCCGATTTGACCGTACACTAATCATGCACGCAAACGTGTACGATCAAGATCAGGGACTCACGGGAAGATATCGCAACACAACTCTAAAACATAAATAAGTCATACAAGCATCATAATACAAGCCAGGGGCCTCGAGGGCTCGAATACAAGTGCTCGATCATAGACGAGTCAGCGGAAGTAACAATATCTAAGTACAGACATAAGTTAAACAAGTTTGCCTTAAGAAGGCTAGCACAAACGGGGATACAGATCGAAAGAGGCGCAGGCCTCCTGCCTGGGATCCTCCTAACTACTCCTTGTCATCGTCAGCGGGCTGCACGTAGTAGTAGGCACCTCCGGGGAAGTAGGAGTCATCGTCGACGGTGGCGTCTGGCTCCTGGGCTCCAGCATCTGGTTGCGACAACCAGGTAGAAAGAAAAGGGGGAAAAGAGGGAGAAAAGCAACCGTGAGTACTCATCCAAAGTACTCGCAAGCAAGGAGCTACACTACATATGCATGGATATATGTGTAAAGGGCCATATCGGTGGACTGAACTACAGAATGCCAGAATAAGAGGGGGGATAGCTAATCCTGTCGAAGACTATGCTTCTGGCCACCTCCATCTTGCAGCATGTAGAAGAGAGTAGATGGTAAGTTCACCAAGTAGCATCGCTTAGCATAATCCTACCCGCCGATCCCCTCCTCGTCGCCCTGTTAGAGAGCGATCATCGGCTTGTATCTGGCACTTGGAAGGGTGTGTTTTATTAAGTATCCGGTTCTAGTTGTCATAAGGTCAAGGTACAACTCCGGGTCGTCCTTTTACCGAGGGACACGGCTATTCGAATAGATAAACTTCCCTGCAGGGGTGCACCACATAACCCAACACACTCGATCCCATTTAGCCGGACACACTTTCCTGGGTCATGCCCGGCCTCGGAAGATCAACACGTCGCAGCCCCACCTAGGCTCAACAGAGAGGTCAGCACGCCGGTCTAAATCCTATGCGCAGGGGTCTGGGCCCATCGCCCATTGCACACCTGCACGTTGCGAGGGCAGCCGAAAGCAGACCTAGCCTAGCAGGCGTTCCAGTCCAATCCGGCGTGCGCCCCTCCGTCGCTGATGTCAAAAAGAGCTTCGGCTGATACCACGACGCCGAGTGCCCATAACTGTTCCCGCGTAGTTGGTTAGTGCGTATAGACCAAATGGCCAGACTCAAATCAAATACCAAGATCTCGTTAGGCGTGTTAAGTATCCGCGAACTCCGACCAGGGCCAGGCCCACCTCTCTCCTAGGTGGTCTCAACCTGCCCTGTCGCTCCGCCACAAAGTAACAGTCGGGGGCCGTCAGGAACCCAGGCCCACCTCTACTGGGATGGAGCCACCTGTCCTTTCAGCCCCCTCATCAGAATCACTTGCGGGTACTCAACGAGCTGACCCGACTTTAGTCACCACATGTGTCATGTATATAAAGTATATAGTATATACCCGTGATCACCTCCCTAGTGATCACGACCCGATAGTATAGCATGGCAGACGGACAAGAGTGTAGGGCCACTGATGGAACACTAGCATCCTATTCTAAGCAGTAGGATAGCAGGTAAGGGTAACAACTGTAGCAACAATGACAGGCTATGCAGCAGAATAGGATTAACCGAAAGCAGTAACATGCTACACTACTCTAATGCAAGCAGCATAGAGAAGGAATAGGCGATATCTGGTGATCAAGGAGGGGGCTTGCCTGGTTGCTCTGGCAAGAAGGGTTCGTCGTCGATGTAGTCGATCACAGGGGTACCAGCACCGGTCTCAGGGTCTACCGGAAGAAGTAATGGAGGGGGGAACACAATAAATAACAGAGCAATCAAAGCATCACAAGGCATAACATGACAATACGCGGTGCCACGGGTGATCTAACGCAGGGATAGGTGATACTGGCGAAGGAGGAAAACATCCGGCAAAGTATTCCCGGTGTTCAGCGTTTTCGGGCAGATGAACCGGAGGGGAAAGTTGCGTGTTCGCTATGCTAGGGATGTGTGGCGGACGAACGGGCTGCGTATTCGGATTCGTTGGATTTTTTTGAGCAACTTTCATGTAGAAAATATTTTCATCGGAGTTATGGATTATTTTAAATGATTTTTTGAAGTTTAAAATATTTTCCTGAAATTCCTGGAATTAATAATAATTCAAAAACAAAGGATAAAAAGCTAAGCGCACCCAAAACTGTACCCAGCTATTCAGACCAGAGGCTGACAGTGGGCCAGGGGTGCTGAGTCAGCGGAGCACAGTCAACAGTTGAGCAAGTCAACATTGACTGGTCAACATGGCCAATGGGACCCACATGTCAGTGGCTGTTAGTTACTAGATTTATTTAAAATCAGTTTAATTAACAGGGAGGCCCACCTGTCATACTCTAGAGATTTAAACATGGTTTAAACCCTATTTTAATTAAGTTAAAAAGTGTGCGGGCACGGGCTGTCATTGGGCGGGGGTTAGGCCCTGGTTAGTGGTGGTGGTTAGTGGCTAACCCGGCAGGCCCACTTGGCAGTGACCCGCGCAGGGGCACGCCGGCGATGGGTACAGAGGGCGGCGGTGGGTCGCCGGACTCGCCGCTCCGGTGACCCTTTGGTCAGCCGAGAGCGGCTACGGGTCAGGGGCGACGGCGCGCGTCGGTCCACGGCGGCTGGCGACGTGGGGGTTGCCGGAACCCACGACGACGACGGCGTGCAAAAGTGGCCGAAACCGGGCACGGAAGAGCGCAGGCCTCTACGAGCGGGAGAGGGCGGCGCAGGCGGGCGGTGACCTGGAGCGGGCGTCGGAGTGCGTTCGCGACAGAGAGAGGAGGGGGCGAGGCCCTCACCGACGTTGGAGGGAAGGGGGCGGCGTGGCTCCAGGTCAGCCGGCGAGGAAGAGGTCGGGGACGGTCTTGGTGATGCGGCGGTGAGGCGTTCGCGCCGGCGATGGAGAGGCGGGGCGGGGTCGAGGAGGCGGTCCAGCATGGGGGGGGGGGTCCGAGCGGCGGCATCGGTGGTCGAGCACGGCGGCGATGGGAGGCGCGGGATCGAGCCCCTCCCCGATCCAGAACTAGTCGAGTGGGAGGGGTCCGGGGAGGAGGACGGGTCGTCGGGCAAGGGGGGGGGGGGTGTTCTCCGGCGAGGTGGGCCGCGGGGCGCCGGCGTCGAGGATCAGCGGCGGGGTCGGCGATGGCGGTCAACGCGGGCGTCGGGGGCGAGGGGCGAGCACGATGAGGTCGTGCCCCCGATCCAGATCGTGGGGGGGGGGGGAGTGGTGGATCGGGTGAGTAGCTAGGGTTTCGGGGAGGGGATAGGGCCATATAGGCCAGGGGAAGTGCGGGGTGGGCCGACTGGCTGGCTCGAGGCCCAGCTAGGCCGGGGGGCTCCCCTTTTAATTTGCTTTTGTCTTTTTCCTTTTCTTTTGCTCTTTTCTTTTTACAGAAAAAAATGCTATCCAATATTTGAGCTGCCAAAAGGAGTTCTGTAAAATGTGGGACTTGGCCAAATAAATACATTACAATATTTGGCACCTGCCACAAAAAGTTTGGGAGGAGTTTGAATTGATTTGGATTTTTCATAAATGGAAAAGCATTAAAAATGCTGATTTGGAACTGCTTTAATTCCCAGGGAAAATTGGCTATCTCAAATGATGTTGAATCACTCATGACATTTAGTTAGTGAATATTTGAAACCCAACGAACATTTTTGTTTTACTGTTTGGGAGAAATAATTTATTTGACTTTATTAAAATTGAATTTGAATTGGTTTTGAATCAAAGTGAGGATTAGCAACTTCATTATGATGACATGGCATCATCAGGCATGAGATTACTGTAGCATGATACTGGGGGTGTTACAATTGGCATGCTTCTTAGGTGTACAGATGTAAAGATTATTGCTCCAGAACATGCATGCTCCTACCGCCATGAAGTGTTTTGCCTTAAGGTGCAGGGTCTTTTCAGGGGGAGGTCACTGGATCGAGCAGGCGATGCTCTGGTACCGTGTGCCACCTTCTTCCGTTGGTGGTGCTGGCGAAGAGTGCAAGAGTCCAACGTTACGGCAGATCTCATTTCGCTAATATGAATATTACCGAAGATGGGACGGGGAGCATGACAATGAGGTGGTCGCTGATCCAATCTCATCGGAATGTCGACCCTTTGCTGCAGCGCCGCTGAGTAATCGACACTCCTGCATGCTGCTCCTAGTGGAATCAGCGCCACCGTGGCCTCGCCTTGTGCTTCTCCTTGGACGCGTTGCTCCGAACGATGCCTCGGCATCATCTCTGATGCTTCCTGTCAATGATGCAACAGGCTCCTTGACTGATTAACTACACACGCAAGAGTGGGAATATCATGATTCGTTGTTGCATATGCAATGCTTCAGGGTTCTATGTATTTGGTTTCTCGGTGGCTATGTATCATTTGGTTTAGTTCCCTATACAACCCTCCTTTTACTGCCCCTGATTCACTGCTTTCGCACCTCTTCGGGCAATCTGCAGCTCCCTCTCCTGCCACCCCTTTGGCTGATCTCTCTGGCAACCTGGCCTCCCTTGCCGTTGCGGCTATCACGCTTCCCTGCCCCGTCGTGCCTCCGCCCATGCTGTTGCTGCAATTGCCCCCACTTGCTACTACTCCTGAGCCAGCGCGCACCCGTGCGCCCCTAGTGGGCCGGCCCACGAGCGGGGCTGAACGCCCCAGTTTTTTTAATTCGTTTTTTTACTATATTTTGCTTTTCGTTTTTCTTCAAAATAATTGGTAATTTAGAAAATTTAATTTTGTAAAAAAAAATTCGTGATTACAAAATAATGATTTTTTCTGAATTTTAATGAAAAATTATTTATTTTTACGAACAAATTTAGATGAGCATTTTTCCAACAGCGATGAACATTTTTTTAATATTTGATGAACAAAATTAGAATATGATGAACATTTTTTTAACTTCATGAATAAAATTTGTATTTAAGAATATTTTTTTGGAAAATGGATGAACACATTTTGAATTCATTGAACAAAATTTGAAATCGATGAAGAAATTTTGAGTTTGGTGAACAATTTTTGAAATCGATGATGAAGAAATTTTGAATTTGGTTAACAAGTTTTTAAATCGATAAACAAATTTCGAATTTGATGAACATTTTTTGAATTTGATGAACAAATTTTGAATTTTGACGAACATTTTTTCAATCCGATGAACAAAAAAACGAATTTTATGAACGTTTTTACACATTGATGAACATTTTTTGAATTTGATACAAAAAATGTTCACAAATTTTGTAAGAAAAGAAAAAAAGAAAATGAACAAAATTTGAAATCGACGAACAAATTTTAAATTTGGGGAATAAATTTTGAAATTGATGAACAATTTTTGTATTTGGTGAACATTTTTTCAATTCTATGAACAAATTTTGAATTTTGATGAACATTGTTTCAATCTGATGAACAAAAGAGGAATTCTATGAACATTTTTTGAATCATTGAGCATTTTTACACATTGTGATTATTTTTTGAATTTGATACAAAAAATGTTTACGAATTTGGAAAGAAAAGAAAAAAAGAAAGCGAAAAAGGGAAACAGAAAAGAAAAAATTAAAAAGAAAAAGAAAAAAGGGAGCTAAAGAAAGAACGAAAAGAAAAATAAATGGGATATGGGCTGGCCCATACGAGCGCTTGGTCGCTCGGGGGCGCCCTATGCGCCATATAGGAACCCGCACCAGCGGATGCGTGTCTCGCTGGCAAAATCATGAGCAGGGCACACGCCCGTCCACGCCCAATGATGCGGCTTCGATGAAGCGCGCGAGGGGAGCGGCCCGAGCCGGTTCGGCCCATTTCAGCTTTAAAGCAGTGCGAGTCAAACACCAGTTTTGAAAGGAGACCTCCTATATGGCGTGTGGGGGCGCCCCCAATGCGGGAGCTCCTATCTACCACTCTTTGCGGCAGATTGTCGGCCGAATGCATATGCTAGTACTTTAGCGATGCATTGAAGAGCGAGGAGGTTAGTACGTTAGCGATGCAAAAACATATAACGCTCCATCGACGGATCGAACCTAAGATGTCTCGCTAGAGAGACCAACCAACACCCAAGTTGAACTAGCGAGCGGTGTTGACCATAGACCAGTGGAAAACCTCTATGAACTAAAACGCAGATCCGACTTTTTGTTTTGGATTTTGAAGGCAAAACTTACTTTTTAACAAAAAACGTGAATGCTACATGAAACTCGAACACTTTCCATATTCATGAACAAAAATTTAAAAAAATTCAAAACATTTTTTAGAACACGAACATTTTTCTAAGATCAAACAATTTTTGTGGACAGGAACATTTTGTTTTATTCACAACTTCTTTTGAAAGGTGAACTTTTTTGTAATCCAGAAAACAATTCAGAAAACATTTTTTTTCAAAAAATAGGAACATTTTGTGAAATTCCAAAACAAAATTTTGAAACACGAACATTTTTGAAAACTTAGAACAAAATTTGAAACAAGAACAAAAAAATTTCAAACTTTTTTCAGAACCGCCAAACAAAATTTGAAAACAAGAACAATTTAAAAAAAACAAAAAGTTTTCTAAAATTTTGAACAATTTTTGGAAAAGTGAACATATTTTGAAATCTAGAAATTAACTGAGCACGCGAACATTCTTTTTGAAATGGAAACATTTTCTGAAACTCCAAAATAAAATTCGGAAAGACGAACATATTTTCAAACGCGAATATTTTTTGGATCCAGAACAATAATTTGCAAAAGAAATCAGAACCGTTCAACAAATTTTGAAATACGAACAAATTTTAAAAATGGGAAACATTTTTTAAATTTCTGAGCATATGTTGACAAACTAACATGATTTTTTTAAAGAAAGTAAATGGAATAAAAAAATAAAAAAATTGAAATGAAAGAAATAAAAAGGAGAAAATAAAAAAAATTACCAACAAATTAAAAAGTAAAAAGTAAAAACCGGTTTAAAAAATTTAATGCCCGTATATTTTTTCAAGAGTTGTCAAAATTTCGAGCAAAAGCATTTGCAACATTTTTACAAAAAAGAATTTTTTTTGGAAAATCCCGAAAATTTATGAATTTATGGTTTTTTTCTTCTAAAAACGACCATTTTTTGAAGTTTTGATCGAGTTTTAAAAGCAAGACCATTTTTCGAAAATACAGAATAATTTTCGAACATCCCATTCCTCCTCCCACCGCAATTCCCCTCCTCTCCTCTCGAGCTCTCTTCGCCATCCCCTACCCTCCCTCCTCGACGAGCATCGATCTGACCGGATCCTACAATACACACACGGATCCGGCGTAACCAGCACGGCGGCGGGCCACCAGGACTGGACAGATTGCCGCTCGCCGATGTTGTCGCTATCGCTGTCGCCTCTGCCAGAGTAGCGGACGCTACGGTGGACCAATGGGGGCTGGACTTAGTTTAAAAAAGGTAAAATAACCTTGAAAAAGAAAAAGAAACAAAAAACAAAAAGAAAGAAAGAAGAAAAAGAAACTGAAACAGCAAAACAAAAAAAAGAAACAGAAAAATACGTAAATAAAACCAGTTGGTTCCCAAAACTTGCTGGCAGTTGGGCCGGACCAAGCGCTGGGTGGGCGTCCCAATTTTTTTCGTTTTTGTTTTTTCACTTTTCATTTTTTATTATCTGTTTTTATTTTATTCCATATTAAAATAATTTGGGATTGCAACTAAAATTCAAAATATTGTGACTTGTCATAAAAAACAGTTCTTGAATTCAAAAATAAGTGTGATTCAAAAGAATGAACTATTTTTACATTTTGAAAAATCTTATTCTCCCGAAATATTTTTTTGGGGTACACGTTAAGCTTGTTCTCCCGAAATTTCAAACTACGCCTTGTTATGCCGAAATTTCAAGCTAGCGTCTCTGTCTATCGTGCTGCGAAACTCCCGCCTCTTCAACCCGCGCCTTGTTACCTCGAAATATTAAATATATATGTTTGCCTCGTTGTGCTCCGACAACTCCCTCCATCTCAACCCGCGCCTTGCTATTCCAAAATTACAACGCGCGCGAAAACTCTCACCTCCTGTGAAATCCCGACACGCGAAATGCGTGTGATACCCCTGAACCAAAATAACCGCCTAGCTCAAATCGCTGGGGGTAATTTCGTAACTTACCCCACATTTCGGACAAGCGTGTCCCTAAGCCATGGTTCCCCACTCCCATCCCATCCGCCCACCCATTCGTACACCGAGGCCGCGAAAACCTGCAAAGCCCCACACCCTCCTCCATCCGCCACCCAGCCGGAGCCTCTTCCTCGACGACGTCGTCCATAGCAACACCTCGACGTCCCTCATCCACCGTACCGGATGAGGATCCGTCGTCGATCTCGTCGTCCAGCCGGTTCAGCCACCCCGTTCTCCACCTCTAAGGAGCTGCCCCGACGTTCCCCTCGTCTTTCGCGCCACCTCCATTCCCACACCGCCGTCTTCACCTACACCATCGGAAGAGCATCATCATCACCGTTTCCTCGAATGAAGCTGAGGCCTAATCGGCGCCACCAAAGAGGTTGTACACTAATCGCCGCATTTTCTTCTTGATTCGATCTCACGGTGCTACCGGCGCTCGGTCCCGAGCCTCCACGGCGCGGCTCCATCCACGGCGGCGTCGCCGGCCACTTCTTCCACGGCGTCGCTCCCTCGGCGGCGACGTCCACATCAGTAGGAGCTGCTGCTGCTTTAGCTCTCGCTCGCGCTGCTGATCTGCTCTTGCTCTCGGTCCCCTGCTTGGTCTACTCTTGCTCTCGGTCCCTTGCTTGGTCTGCTCTTGCTATTGCTCTTGCTCTTGCTCGCGCCGCTGCTCTCGCTCTTGCTCTTGCTTGCGATGCTGCTCCGATTTTGCTACACTTCAGTCGACTGAATCGACTTTTAGGCCAGTTGATTTTTAGGGGGTGGGGGGGGGGGCTCGTCGGAGTTAAGGAAGAACTAGCCGCAACGGGGAGGGGGGCTCGCTGGAGAGGTACCCCACTATCTATCTTAGGGTTCAGGGTGGGGGCGGTGGTCGCCGGCGGTGGTGGGGCGGTGGCGTGGGGATCGCCGGAGAAAAAGCTCGGCACGGGGGGGGGGGGGGTAAAGGGATGGCCGGGGCGGCGGCGGACCGGCGGTGGGGAGGGGTTTCGGGGCGGGCGGGGCGGCGCACTGCCGGCCGCGGGCGGCGGCTGTTTGGCCGGTGGTGGCTTGCGGCTCAGGGTAGCCTCACCTGATGCTGCTACACGACCAGCTGCCCCGGCTCTCGCACGCGCTGCTGCTACTAGCTAGTGCGTTCAGTTTCGACAGTAAATTCAGTTTCGACAGAAAAATTCAGTTTTGACAGTTAAGTTCAGTTTCGACAGTTAAATTCAGTTTCGACAGTTAAGTTCAGAGATGAGCGGCTGATGTATTTTACATCTAGCACTTTGTGGTTATGTATTTTACGTCATCTATTGGAGATGCTATTAGAATTCCACTCAGGTTAACGTTGTCTCTCTTGTCCTGCTTCAGCCTCGGCGTCGTACAACTCACCGGAGCTGCTCCAACAACGAAACCCTCCATCACAGCGGAGCAGTACCCTAGGCTCCATCTCCAGATGCCTAAGATCTTCTTCCCCTCCTCCGACAGCCAAGTCAGTTGGATCATCCTTACCAACCAACCCAATCACGCTGAGATCGACATGGCTTCGCCAAAGAGGTTGTACACTTGTTGCATCTCTTTTTTACTCTACATGTTATATATATTGTCCACTGAGCACACACAGTAACGTGAAATACGATTAGTTTCTCCTACTATATGACAAGCAGTGAGGTACCAGGCAACTTAGCTATCCGTGATGGACTCTGTTGAACGCCATCATTATTAATCTCTGCGCGTTTGAGCTGTGCATTTGTCGATGGGCCTGGGAGTTGAGCTAGTAGGGCAATGGCCTGGGTCCAAAGTAATAGAAGTAGCACAAAAATATTTTTTGAGTCTAGGTTTTTCCTTACTCAAGCCTGCCTACTAGAATCGCTAGTGCTTGAAAGGAAAAGTGAAGGAAAAACATAGGAATTGGAAAGTTTCCTATGGTACTACTATTCATGAATTTGGTTCAAAGGAATGGAGCAAAGAAAAACTGT
Source organism: Triticum aestivum (assembly GCF_018294505.1). Lineage (NCBI taxonomy): Eukaryota > Viridiplantae > Streptophyta > Magnoliopsida > Poales > Poaceae > Triticum > Triticum aestivum. The sequence goes on along the minus strand of NC_057814.1, from coordinate 104,405,964 downwards.
AGGATTTGTTCCTTTAGTGTCTCCTTGAAAGAAAAACCATAGGAATTTTAATTTCCACTTGTCCTCCTTTTCAAATTCCTATTCATGAAGCACAAGACTAAGAGATAGTAGCATAATAGCATTATAACCGTACATTTTCTTGTGGTTTGACTTAATCTCACCTTGCTTCTTTGCATCCTGTGATCTTCCAATTCTTGTGAATCAAACACCCAGATTGGCATAAATTCTGTGTTTTTAAATTCTCTGTTTTGCACGTGCATTCCTATCCTATTCCTGTCTATTTCCTATCCCTGCATTGTTACAATCCTCAAATTCAAACAAGCCCTTACACAATTACTTCTGTTACAGATATGTGTCAAAGAAAACCTTGTGTGGTTTGTCCTGCTCCTGTTGCGCTTTGTTCCACCCCAGCTTAGCTGCTCCAACGACGGAAGGGTTCACCACAGCAGGGATCCGCTCCCCAGACTGTCTTTCGCCACCTCAGATCTTCTTCCCCGCCGCCGGGAGCCACGACAACTGCATTACCATCATCAACTGAGTAGATGACCTTGAGGACTACGCGGGTCCGCAAGAGAGGTCGCACTCTTTCGTGTCTGCTTACGTTATGCATCACTTAATATGATGACATGCTACTTTATCGTCGTGTTCACCTATTAGACTCCGAGTCAGGTCCAAACTAATGCTGAAACTTGAGTTTTTAAATGGTTGTGGGGTACATATTGGGGCAGCAATCAGTACTATCTGTCTACTATCTGGTTAATCTCGGGTGTCTACTATGAGTTTCATGTTGGATGCAAATAAGCATTAAAGGAGCCATTATCTGTATTTTTTAACTAAAGCTATTATATACCTGCTATCATTGGTTTTGGGTCTATCCACGGTTTGCTACCATCACTCTGGATTTGTGCATGCACTCCTTACATAATCTCACTATGTTTTATTCCTATGCATGTCAGTTATTGTACACAATGGAACTGAACATGTAGAGAAAAAGAGACGAGCCTTGCGTGGCAATAAAATTTCATGCAGACGTCGCTCCATGGTGGGCGCAAAGGCATCCCCCTCCACCCATTTTGGATCGTAATCAAGAGGAAGATAACCGTTCTGAGGGCGATTCAGAAGGAGAAGACCACTCCTATTTACCCCCTGAGGTCTTCGCTCTAACTTGGCATGCTGATGTTAGTAATATCATGCATATGGTGCCTTGCATTGCTTACTGGATACATCAAATATGTCATTTGGTTAGTTTAGACATGCTTTGTGTCAATGCCATCTGTTTAGTTTCTTTATCGTATATGTGAATCATGCAATGCCATCTTGTTTAGCCAGGTATCATATATGTGAATTTTGCAATGCCACCCTAGTTAGCCAGTCATCTTATATGTGAATTATATCATGCCATCATTTTTTTATTACGTGTTAAATTTGACAACAATTTTAGTACATTCAATTACTCTTCCTGTGCATTAGCCATTCGGCACGGTCATGGAAAAATCTGAAGTGGAAACCAGGTCTTCAGAGCAGACAATGCTATCTGACGAAGCACATGTCTTGCTGGTTACGGATAGCTCCTCAGAGGAGGATTCAGAGACAGATGACCAGTCCTATTCCCCCCCCCCGAGGTGCATGCTCTAACTTGGCAGGGTTATGTTGCTCATATCGTGCGTATGGTATCTTGCATTGCTATGTCATTTGCTTAGTTTAGACATGCTTTGTGTGAATGCCACCTGTTTAGTGTCTAATTACCATATATGTGAATTATGCGATGCCATCTTGTTGCAAGACATTATATATGTGAATTATGCAATGCTATCTTGTTGCAAGGCATTATATATGTGAATTATGCAATGCCATGCTGTTTAGCCAAGCGTCATGTATGTGAATTATATCATGCCGTCCTTTTTTGTATTTCTCGTTGCATTTGTCGACAATGTTTGTATATTCAACTGCTCTTCCTGTGCATCAGCCATTTGAGTTGGTGATGGAGAAATCTGGAATGAAAACAAGGTCTTCACAGCAGACAATGCTACCTGCTGAAGCAGATATCTTGCTGGTTACAGATAGCTCTTCAGAGGAGGATTCAGAGGCAGATGACCAGTCCTATTATCCCCCTGAGGTGTATGCTCAAACTTGGCAGGGTTATATTACTCATATCATGCATATGTTGTATTGCAATGCTTAGTTTTTACATCATATGCACAATATTGAATGCCATCTCCTTAGTTGACACATCATATATGTGATTTCCCTCTGCTCACTTGCTTAGTATATAAATCATATATTTGAATTATATCATGCCAAGATGTTTACATAGACAGCATGTATCTGAATTATGGAATGCCAACCCATTTTCTAAAGACATAATATAGTTATATCATCTCATCCTGTTTACATAGTCATCATATTTTGGATTATGGCATTCTATCCTGTTTAGTTAGCCATCATACATTTGAAATTGTGTCATGCTATCCTGTTTAATTAGCCATCATATATGTGAAACTATGTCCTGCTATTCTATTTGGTTAGACAACATAAATGTGAATTATTTCATGCCCTGTTTTCTTCCCTACTATCCATTGCACTTGTCTATCTTACAATGTCTGTACATTCAATTACTTTTCTTGTTTATCAGCCATTTCAATTGGAGGGGGTGATGGCAGTATCTGTGGGAGTAAAAACACGGTCTTCAGAAAAGATTGTGCTACCTGTCGATGCAGATAGAACCATGGTTGTACTTGCCCAAGAACCAGCCCCACCACACATAACTCAGACTCACGCAGATTGTACCCCTACCCAGTTAGACAGAGAACCAGCTACACCCCTTCTAACCCCAACCCCAGCAGATAGTAACCCAGTTCCAGTTGACACAACACCGTCTCCACCACAGAGCACCCAAACACGAGCAGTTAGTAAGGCAACTGCAGTGCCCAAAGCACGAGGACCACCACTCCGAACCCCAAGTCAATGCTTAAAGCAGCAGGAGAATTGTTCTCAGGTCAGGTTCTATAGCTATGGTTCATACTACTTTGCTCTTGCATCACTCTATTTACTCATACAAACTAATTTCAAATTGAAGGATGCAATTGAAACTCCAATGGCGCAACAGGTATGTTTTAAACCTGTTTCTTTAACGTGTTTGTTGTTGTAACTTGCTCTATGTTGATTTTAGTTTCAATTGAATAAACAGTTATGTTCTCATGCCATGCACATTACAAGTGTTGTTATTGCTGTGTAGTTTCCCACACTTATATTATGTCTATGCTGCTTTGTCTTAAATATATATGATTCAAACTTTATCTATCTTGATTTGCCAACATAAACTAGAATGATATAGACCATACAGTGACCATACTACATAGATATATGTTTGTTTCATGTTGTTATCCTGTCCACCGTACTACTGAACTGGTTTACCAAAATGAGTTTCATATGCTACATTGTAAACCTGTGATGTGTTTGTTTGTTTCTCTTTTAGAGCGCGGATAAAATATTGGAGAAGAGTAACCCGTTATGCAATGGTAAAGGAAGTAATGCAGATAAGGTTCAAGATAGTGAGACATCCTTGTTGGTCTCCAAGAAAGCTGATAAAAACTATATTGAAGACACTGAGACAACCCCAAAGTCCTGTCTTGATGTAGTGTTCGAGTTACTGGCTACTACTGCTGGCACCAGCTCTTCGAACTCGCTGCCTGAATCAGTTCGGCTTCTTGAGTCTCAACTTCAAGTTGAAAGACATTGATCAGATGTTATGCGACAGAAAGCTGAAGGACTGAGGAAGTCCCTACAGAAATCAGATGCATACTTTCTGGTGCAACAGCAAGTGCTGGAGGATTTAAGCACCAAACAAGAGAAAGTTAATAAGCTTGCTAAGCATCTTGCCAGCATTATGGGTACCCAGGATATTGTTTCTTGAGCTCTTCTGAAGTGGTTTCAGTTCTGGACTTGTTTTGCTGCGGCGTTTATTTGCACTGGTCGCCAACTTTGACAACCAGTGTAGATGATATGCTGCTTTGTTCCCTATATTTGCACTGGTGGCGAACTTTGATGCCCAATGGATGTAATATGTGTAATAGCCGTGATAGCCTAGCGTAAGTTGCTTGCTTATTTATTTCCTTGTTGTCTTGTTTATTTGTTTGCTTGTAGTCAGTGCAGTTCTTTTTTCGCGGTTTGCTAGTGGCCGCAATAACCTATTTTTTAAAACTAGGCCACAATAACCATGGGCTACATATTTACTGTAGTTACCATGGGCCTCCTACGGGCCGTAGAAACAATGGGCCTTCTTAGGGCCATAGAAAGAATGGGCCTTCTACGGGCCGTAGCATCAATGGGCCTTCTATGGGCCATTGCATCAATGGGCCTTCTACGTGCCGTATGATCGATAGGCCAAACATGGGCCAATAACAGACCACATTATGGGCCGTAAATGGGCTAGATTTGGAATCGTCCATTCATGGGCTGACAATAACAGGCTGTCGTTAATCGGCCGTATTTGATGATGTTATGAAAATGGCCCAACGGATTAACGGGCCGCAAACGGGCCGATTGTAACCGTGGGCTGAATTTGGCCCACAAGCAGAAAAGGCCAATGACGGGCTGTAAGTAACCGAATGTTGGAAATGAGCCCAAGAATAAATGGGCCCTGAGAAGGCCGAAAGATAACACGGGCTGAAAACGGCCCAATGGAATAATGGGCCGTTAATGGGTATAAAGCGATACACTGTTCATTATGGGCCAGATTCACCACGGGCTGTTAATGGGCCGAGAGTTACAAAGGGCCTCATATGGGCTGAAAGACATCATGGGCCGTACATGGGCCGAAAGTTACAACGGGCTGGAATCATATTGGACAGCCCAGATGAAGCTACTGGGCTTAATTCCGATAGGCCGTAACGGGCCGGTAGTAAGCGGGCCGTAAATGGGCTATATACGAATAGGCCATTAACAGGCTTTCCGTGGGCCAGCCCGTTACCTTTTGACCAAGTCAAACGGGCCGACCTTTTCACCGGAATGGGCCTCTGTTGGGCCGTGCCACATGTCGACGTATCATAGGCGCCTCCTGTCCAATGAGTGGATGACATCTGTCCAAACATTGAGCCGACACGTGTTTCCTCCGGCCAATGAGAATTTTACACGTGGAAAATTCCCATTGGTCCGGGCTGTTAACGGGTTATCGGATCCAAAACCGGACCCGATAGCTTAACGGCGTCCCGTTACGGTGGATGCCACGTGTCGGTCACCCTTGACGAAAGCACTTCTATGACGCACGATTTATAGTCATGGAAGTGGACACTTCCGTGATGATAATTTTGGTAATGTCATGGAACACTTCTGTGACAACACAGGTATGACTATCTTGATTCTGTCATAAATTTGTCATGGATGTACATGCATGACAGAAAATGTGACCTACTGTGACAAACATGTATCATCACGGAAGTGTATTTTTTTGTAGTGGAGGTGACGTGAACGGGGCCGGCCCGCCAGACAGAGCTCAGTCGTTGGGTTTATCGACGCTGCAGGGACGGACCCGAGCATAGACGCTGTGCCAAGCCTACTCATGCGAGGAATCCTAAGGAAAGACAACCGGCGCGCGGCTCCCGTGGCAACAAGGGTGGTCGCGGGTGGGGTATCGAAGTACCAGATAAGCAGGTGATATCCATAGATAACTCATGCAAGGAGACAAGCTAGTTCGGATAGATGCAAGAACGATACATGCCACTGGGACGAACCCGAGTGGCCTGGGGATGATGCAGCCCGAGGGGCGCCCCCGACTGAATAAGCTAAAGATGCAAAAGGATACACGTCGCGGGGGCGGACCCATGAAACTTGGGGATAACGCTGCCCGAGGGGCGCCCCCAACTGAATGAACTGGAAAGAGTCACCTGATACCATTGTTGAAGGAGTGTTGAGGTAGCTGAAGGTGCGCGCTGAAGAGGTCGCTCCTCACGAGCCACCAGGGCCCTGAGCCTCAGGAGGCTTTGGGGGCTCGGGTGGTTCCTTGAGGACCGTCGCCATCTCCGCCGGGACTGCGTGGTGCCTGGCCTCCTGAGCCGCCAGGACGCTCCGCAAATGACGCTGGTAGGTGACAGCCGCGTTTGGCAGGCCAAACGGCATGCGAACATAGCTGTGAGGTGGACCCTTGCACCGGCCAACGGGCGAAGGCCAGAAGCGGTCCTGAGATGCAGCCCTGTTGAGCCCTGGAATGTCGACGCAGACGCGCAGCCCACCGTCCTCGCCAGGATGGGGAGCTGCGCCGGGTGGTGGGCGGCGGTCGCTGTCGGTGTCAAAACCGGCGGGTCTCAGGTAGGGGGTCCCGAACTGTGCATCTAAGGCGGATGGTAACAGGAGGCGGGGACACAATGTTTACCCAGGTTCGGGCCCTCTCGATGGAGGTAATACCCTACTTCCTGCTTGATTGATCTTGATGATATGAGTATTACAAGAGTTGATCTACCACGAGATTGTAGAGGCTAAACCCTAGAAGCTAGCCTATGATTATGATTGTTGTTGTCCTACGGACTAAACCCTCCGGTTTATATAGACACCGGAGGGGGCTAGGGTTACACAGAGTCGCTTACAAGGGAGGAGATCTACATATCCGAATTGCCAAGCTTGCCTTCCACGCAAAGGAGAGTCCCATCCGGACACGGGGCGAAGTCTTCAATCTTGTATCTTCATAGTCCAACAGTCCGGCTAAAGCATATAGTCCGGCTGTCCGAGGACCCCCTAATCCAGGACTCCCTCAGTAGCCCCTGAACCAGGCTTCAATGACGATGAGTCCGGCGCGCAGATTGTCTTCGGCATTGCAAGGCGGCTTCTTCCTCCGAATACTCCATAGAAGATTTCGAACACAAGGATAGTGTCCGGCTCTGCAAAACAAATTCCATATACCACCGTAGAGAGTATAATATTTCCACAAATCTAATCTGCTGACAACTTTTCATAACGTGACATCACGCCATGGCCCGGTCATTATTCGAACCATTTTTCTCAACCAGCTATCGCACATATTGCGAGGCGGTTTTCTTGGCATGTCTTGTCGAAGCAGAGATCGTGTCCCCTTATCACGGTTTTCTCATCAATACGGGTGTGGGTAACCCAAGCACACCATTAATCACGGCGCTTGGGGAATAAGCGAGTTTACCAGGCAAGTGGGGAGGCGCTGAATCCCTGCTGCCTTTATAAGGGGATAAGGACTCCCTTTCACACCTACGCTTTCTTCTTCCCGATTCATTCCCCTTCGCTCGAGCTCCAGCGCCCAAGCGTTCATCTTCTCCGCCCACAAAGGCCTTCCGAAAATGTCCGGATCCGGAGCAGGAGGCAAGTGGATGGCCTCTACCGTCCGGGAGAAGGATATCAAAAAGCTTCGGGAGGCCGGGTACCTGGCCAAAAAAATCAGCCACCGTCTCCCGACGGCGGGACAGATCGTCCCTACTCCGGAACCCCATGAGAGGGTTGTATTCCTTCCTCATTTTGTCCGCGGGCTAGGGTTTCCCCTCCACCCGTTCGTTCGCGGCATCATGTATTATTATGGGATCGATTTCCATGATCTACCCCCCAATTCCTCCCTCATCATCTTGACATTCATCGTCGTGTGCGAGGCTTTTCTCCGCATCTCACCACACTTCGGCTTATGGCTGAAGATCTTTAATGTGAAACCCAAGATGGTGAGTGGCGAGCACGCCGAGTGCGGGGGTGCTATGGTGAGCAAGATGCCCAACGTCACATGTCCAACAGGTACTTTTAATGATTCCATCAAAGAGTGGCAACAGCAGTGGTTTTACATCACTGAGCCGCGCGGCATGGAATGGGCCGCCGCTCCTGAGTTCCGATACGGAGCCCCTCTGCGGCTTACGTCCTGGCCCAAGAAGGGCCTGAACTGGTCTTCGTCCGACGAACTGTCGGCACTCCAGACGCGCGTTAAGGATATGGAAGACAAGAACATCAAACTTGTCAATGTAGTCAAGGTGATGTTAGTTTGCCGAATCCTGCCTTGTCAACACCGGACTTGCAATCTATGGGAATTCGATCCGGCCAAGCACCAGACCCTGCGAGAGCTCTTTGGCTCCTCGCACAAAGACATCTGGAAGGTGCCTTTCAAGTCCGGCAAATCATGGCCGGACTCGGCCGAGGACCGCGGGTACCATCTGTCCCGCCCTGCAAGCTCGGTAAGTTATTTTACGTTTTATCCACATAACCCAAGGGAAATGCTTAGTGTGTTTTCCTCAACTCCCCTAGGGCTGGACGAAGAAGGCGGAGCGGATCCACTATCCGGCCCCGCTGCCCGAAGGACCGGCCGACCCACTTCTGACGAAGATGCTGGTCCCGGCGCCGTACAAGGCGCCGAAGAAGAAGGCCGAGAAGGAGGCCAAAAAGACCCGGGGTGGCCTTCGTCACCGCGACACTTCAGACACAATATCCGAAGGTTCCAACGCCCGTTCTGCCTCTGAAGAGGACGAGGAGGAGGAAGAAGACGAATCCCCAGCGGGGGGAAGAAAGAAGAGGGCGGCCTCCATACACTTGGAGGCCGAGTCGCCTAAAAGGGGAAAAGCTCCTCTTCCGGAAGAGCCCACTGCCGCTGCCGACAACAGCCCAGCATGGGATACCAGGGCCCAACCCATGGTGAACTCGTGAGTATAAAATCCGAACACATTTATGCGTCCAGTCTCATCATGGCGTAATATTTTGACCTGAGCCATATTTTTTGTAGTCCAGCGAGGTCCCGCACCAAACAATCCTCATCAGAGGATTTGCTGAGTTCGGATGCTATGGAGAGCGGGACGCCCCCGAAGGCCCCTTCCCCGAAACATGTGGATAACACCGAGGCTTCGTCCTAGAAGGACCCTGGCCAAGGAAGGGAGGAAGAGATCGTGAAAGCGGCGCCTGGGGGTCAAACTTCAGTGGCCGGAGATATGGGGGAGAGGATTCCCATGGGAGTCATCGGCGGGAGCCATCTTGAATTTGGCTCCCAGCCGGACGCAATTCCGGAGACCAGTACGGCTCCAGAATCAAGCAGGCGGCCTCCCTCGGCTGGAGGGGGCGTGCCTGTTCCACCGACAATCTCTGTCCAACCAGAGGTGCCGGATGCTTTGTTGGCGGCGCTGAAGAGCGCCTCCATCATCGATGAACACCGTGCCCTTATGGGTGCGGTGATTGAGAAGATTCAGTCCGCTGAGAGTGGACTGAATGAAGCCTGCATCAGCCTTATAAGAGGCTTTGGGGTATGTTTTATGAGGTTTCGAAGAATGTCATAGTATGGATAGTAGCCCCTGATACACTGTTCGGTGAGAGAAAGAACCGGACAGAGGAACAAATTTTATGTTCGCAGGAAGACTCATTTGGTGACATCTATCTCTCTTTTATAAGCAGGCGTCTGCAGCGGCTACTGCCTCTTATACTGCGGAGGTCTCCGGACCGAGTCAAAGTCTGGAGCGGACCAAAGAAGAACTTGGCCAGTTGAAAAGGCAGTTGGAAGATAAGCAAGGTATGCGCAAGCCTTGTTCGCGTTTGGTGCGAACAAATTTCCAGTATGATAAAATATGTTCCATGATTTTCTCTAGGGACGATGACCGAAGTCGAGGCTCTTAAGAAGGCTATGGCCGAGGCCGAGGAAAAGGCAGCCGCAGAGCAGGCTCTTCGTGAGAAGCACGAGGCCAGGGTTATTGAAGCTGAGCAGAAGCTTCAAGATGCCGTTAAGAAATGCGAGACATTGGAGCAGAGTTTAACGGAGAAAGAATCCGAACTCACCAGGGCTCATCAGGCCGCGCGCGATGCCCAGGGGGAAACCCAAGGCGCCCTGCAGGAGATCCAAGAGGCGAGGAAGATCGCAGCGGGTAAGGCTCTTTTCCATGTAAATCAAGTATTTGAGGAGAAAATCATGTTTCTAATTTTGAGTTCGGATTTCTCCAGGGGTGTTTACGGAACAGCCCCGTAGCATATCAGATGCCGCCCAGTTCTACCGAGCCGAAGAAAGGAACACTACGGATAAGCTCTTCTGGTCGCAGTATCTGGCACCGAATTATCTGGTGCCTTTCGTCGACCAACTTAAAGAGCTGATCGAACTGCATAGGGCGGCCGAACTAGCCATGAAGGATTTGATTATCTGGCTATGGCCCGCCGAGCTGATTCCAAGAATCTACTTCGGGCTCATGAAGCGGCTTGTGGGTGCCTGCCCTCGACTTGACGTCATCAAGCGGTCGGTCTGTATAGAGGGTGCGCGAATGGCCTTCGCCCGCGCAAAGGTGCACTAGGGGAAGATGGATGCTGAAAAGCTTATGACCAAGGGACCGCCAGAGGGGAAGGAGCACCGCAAGCCCGAATTATATTATGAAAGTGTCTTGAAAGGATCCTGCCTTGCGGCGGAGCAATGCACCAAGGACATTATATTTCCATGAATACAATCATGTTGTCCTTTGTAATGTTTGAACAAGGTCATGTCTATTATTTATTGCCTGTTATATTAAAAGTTTATCCTCCTGCGCGGCCATTTTATATATTAATTCTAAGAGTTGGCCAGTCGTCGGCTTCTGCCCCCACGTAGGAAGTACGGGGGTGTTCGGGATAAACCTGATCACTCTTTATCCCAGTTTTGGGTCCTTCGAAGGAGGTGTTCAGCACAACGAACCAGGCAATCGGACTATAGGGCTTTATCACTCTCACTTAGCCATAGGAGCTTTAGGAAAGGAAGGTAGGCGCAGCCCCTGGTGTTCGGAAGACCGCACGAGGGGCTCTTATAAGCACATGATCAGAAGAAAAACTGATCCATGGCACGCTGCATTGGTTATGGCATTATGCGGGAGAAATCCTTAAAGATTTTACAACCTCTCGAACAGCTGACCAGCTCTCGCCGTATCATGACAGTCAGTTTTCGGCTTTCTCTACTGAGGTGCTTGTCCGGAAGAACCGGGACACAATCGCAGTAGTTCTCCCTGTGCCGCCTTAGCCGATATAGCAGAACGTAAGGCAGCAAAACATGGGAGCCGGGCAAACCCAACATTTGACCCAAGACATGATGCAGAGCTGATGCATATATTGCTATAAGTTCGGGGTGCCGAACTTCCATGAAGGTGTTTGGACTTTATTGCCGTATTATGGGTAAAACGAAGCCGCTGGCATATTTAAGGCATATCGCGGTGTACGGATGCCACTTGACAAAAGAATTTTAACAAGAAATAACAATAGATAAGCGTTATATAAATCCACATGTTGTATTTTGAATAGTACATCGATGCGTATTAGTACAGGTAATGTGATAAAAAAGAAATATGACTGTGGAACTTGCCGAGACCAGGGGGGAAGAGGCTGTGTGCGGACCTGGAGCATAGTCGGATGGTCATCGCGGGGAATATCTAAGGATTCCCTTGCGCGTTCAAGCTGCTTCTATATCGCCAGTACTGGTCTGCGCAAAGTTGAACCTGCAAACAAAATGTAAGAAATGCTTGTGTGCCGCAGAGCGGTTGAGCCGCGGCATGCGGCCTGTCCTGGCCTTCGCCGGAGTGTTTAATTGAGCTCTGGACGAGCCGGGCTATTCTGCCGCAAAGTAGTTCGGAGTCCTTTGGCGGTGCCCGGGAGCCTGGCCATCGACTCGAGGTTCAATTGAAAGGTTCCACTCGTTGCTTCCGCTGTTGAAGCAGCGGTATACTCTTTGGTACCAAGGGAAAGTTCGACCTTGCCATTAACCATGATGACGCCGCGCGGACCGGGCATCTTGAGCTTATGGTAGGCATAATGTGGCACCGCGTTGAATTGAGCGAACGCGGTTCGTCCGAGCAGTGCCTGATAATCACTGCGAAAGGGGACGATGTCGAAGATTAGCTCTTCGGCATGGTAATTGTCTGGTGATCCGAAGACTACCTTAAGGGCGATGGAGCCTGTACAGCTGGCCTCCACACCTGGTATAATACCTCTGAAGGTGGTGTTAGTGGGTTTGATCACCGAATGATCGATGCCCATCTTGCGCACTGTGTCCTGGTAAAGCAGGTTTAGACTGCTGCCTCCGTCCATAAGGACTCGTGTGAGGTGGAACTCGTCAATTATTGGGTCGAGGACTAGTGCGGCTGTATTGCCCTGATTGGTGTTAACCGGACAATCCGTGCGGTTGAAGGTGATCGGCCTGAGTTTATATTGTGGGACGACTGGTTCTGTTAATTCGATATCCCTAAGGGTGCGCATCTGGTCCGGGTAGGGAGTGCGGGTGCCGTTTACCACGTTCACCGTTTGGATTTGCGGGGGAAATTTCTTTTGCCCTCCTGTACTCAGTGGTCTGGGCTCCTCATCGCCATCATCGCTTTGAGACCCCTTATCTTTGTTTTTGGCGCCTGACCTACCGACTTGTTTGAAGACCCATCATTCTCTGTTGGTATGATTGGCTGGTGTTCCCGGGGTGCCATGAATTTGGCATGGGCGGTCGAGTATGCAGTCCAGACTGGACAGACCCGAATTGTCATTTTTGAGTGGCCCCTTCCGCTGATTGGACTTAGAGCCACTAAATCCAGCATTGACTGTCGTATCTTCGGCGTTTTCACCATGTTTGCGGCGCTTGTGTTTGTTGCGTCGGGGTTTGCCGTTGCTATCTCTGGCCTCTGATGTGCCAGGGTTGCTTGCTGTGTTGTTGCTACGGGCCAACCAGCTATCTTCGCCCGCGCAAAAGCGGGTCATGAGTGTCGTGAGTGCTACCATGGATTTTGGCTTCTCTTGGCCAAGATATCGGGCGAGCCACTCGTCGCGGATGTTATGTTTAAAGGCCGCTAGGGCTTCGGCATCCGGACAGTCGACAATTTGGTTCTTTTTAGTTAGGAACCGAGTCCAGAATTTCCTGGCTGACTCTCCGGGCTGTTGTGTTATGTGACTTAAATCGTCAGCATCCGGTGGCCACACATAAGTGCCCTGGAAGTTGTCTAGGAATGCGTCTGCCAGGTTCTCCCAACTTCTGATGGAGTTTGTCGGCAAGCTATTCAGCCAATGCCGAGCCGGCCCTTTGAGTTTTAGTGGGAGATACTTGATGGCGTGTAGATCATCCCCGCGGGCCATGTGAATATGGAGGAAGAAATCCTCTATCCATACCGCAGGGTCTGTAGTGCCGTCATATGATTCAATGTTCACGGGTTTAAACCCTTCTGGGAATTCATGATCCATTACTTCATCAGTGAAGCATAGGGGGTGTGCGGCGCCTCTGTGCCGGGCTATATCACGATGCACTTCATACGAGTCTTGTTTGCTGTGTTCGGCCCGGCCGGATTTTCTTTTAGTATATCTGGCGTGACGGTTGTCGTCACATGTTGAGGCGCGTCCCCGTGATCCGTAGATCGATCTTGCATGTCCTGCTTTGTTTTCCAATACGTCTCGCAGGTCCTGCATGTTACCCCGGGCCTTGGTATTTTTGTTTGACTGGCGGCAGGGTGCGGGCTGGACTTCAGCCTGATATGCCGCTTTGTCTCGGCCATGAGGTGTCCGGTCAGCCGCATCATACGCTGGAAGCGTAGGCTTTAATGCTTCCTCCTCGATTTGGGGTAGCAACCTGCGCTTTGGGTAACTTTTGGTTGGGCGCTCGAGTTCGTATTCCTCGGCTGCTAGGACCTCAGTCCATCTATCCGCTAGCAGATCCTGGTCAGCTTTAAGCTGCTGTTGTTTTTTCTTCAGGCTTTTTGCTGTGGCTATAAGCTGGCGCTGAAAGCGCTCCTGTTCGACGGGATCCTCAGGCACGATAAATTCTTCGTCGCCGAGGCTCACCTCGTCTTCGGAGAGAGGCATGTAATTGTCATCCTCTGATTCTCCGTCTGCTGCCTGTTCCTTAGGGCTAGCTTGCCCATCCTCCCGCTCAAGGCCTGGCTGGAGGGGATTGTCTTCGTCTTCGGCACTATCCGCAGCATTATTGTCTCTTGTGCCGGTATCGCTGCTTTTGCTATGGCGGGGCTTAGAGCGGCGCCGATGACGCCGGTGCTTAGATTGCTTCTCAAGGGGATTACCCTCCTTTGCCTTATTGCCATTGCTTTCTTTGGGGGTGTCCACCATGTATATATCATATGATGAGGTGGCAGTCCAGCGCCCTGTGGGCGGTGGTTCCTGTTCTTCTCCTGCATCGTCGTCCATACCGTCGATGTCTTCGGAGCCAAAATCGAGCATGTCGGTTAAGTCGTCAACAGTGGCTATTAAGTGGGTGGTGGGTGCGGAACGAATTTCTTCGTCGTCCGCTTCCCACTCGAGCCGGACATAGTTCGGCCAAGGGCCTCCTGACAAGGAGAGAGACCTTAACAAATTCAGCACGTCGCCCAGGGGCGAGTGCTGAAAGATATCCGCGGAGGAAAACTCCATGATCGGCGCCCAATCAGATTCGATAGGCACGGACGCAAGCGGTCCGGAGCCCGTGGCTGGGGACGAATCCAAGGATCCGGCAACACAGGTCTCGTAGGAAGTGAAGTCAGTATTCGGCTCTATCGCCGCTGAGTGTGCGGCCTCCGTGGCGAGGTCCATCCACCCATCCTCAGACGGCGCGATCTGCTCCGGATCGAGGGCCGGAGTTGCCACAGGGGCGATCTCCCGAACACTGTCCATCGGCAGAGCTAAGTCATGCTCGTCGTGACTGTGCGACGCACTTGACACGGGCTCGAATCCGTCGAAGATCAAGTCTCTGCGGATGTCGGCAGTATAGTTTAAGCTTCCAAACCTGACCTGACGGCCACGGGCGTAGCTCCCGATTTGCTCCAGATGTCCAAGCGAGTTGGCCCGCAGTGCGAAGCCGCCGAATACGAAGATCTGTCCGGGGGGAAAAACCTCACCCTAGATCGCATTGTTGCCGATGATCGAAGGGGCCATCAAGCCTTATGGTGACGGCACAGTGGAACTCTCAATGAAAGCACCAATGTCGGTGTCAAAACCGGCGGATCTCGGGTAGGGGGTCCCGAACTGTGCGTCCTAGGCGGATGGTAACAGGAGGCGGGGGACACAATGTTTACCCAGGTTCGGGCCCTCTCGATGGAGGTAATACCCTACTTCCTGCTTGATTGATCTTGATGATATGAGTATTACAAGAGTTGATCTACCACGAGATCGTAGAGGCTAAACCCTAGAAGCTAGCCTATGATTATGATTGTTGTTGTCCTACGGACTAAACCCTCCGGTTTATATAGACACCGGAGGGGGCTAGGGTTACACAGAGTCGGTTACAAGGGAGGAGATCTACATATCCGAATTGCCAAGCTTGCCTTCCACGCAAAGGAGAGTCCCATCCGGACATGGGGCGAAGTCTTCAATCTTGTATCTTCATAGTCCAACAGTCCGGCTAAAGCATATAGTCCGGCTGTCCGAGGACCCCCTAATCCAGGACTTCCTCAGTCGCCGCATATGGTCCTTGCCTCTTGAAGCTCTTGGGTCGCCTTGACGAGGAACTCCTGAGCACCGGGCGCTCCTCGCCCAGCGCCCTCCTGAGGGAGACGTGCTATGAAGCACGCTTCCACATGGTGCCTGAGCGCCTCCCTCGTGATGTTGGCCAGGTCCGAGGCCCTCCAGAAGAGAGCCCCCGAGCCTTGCCCGAGGAGGGCGTCGGGCGCGCCTTCCTATGCGAGGGAGGGAGGCGCCCCAGCTGTGGGCGCGATCCCTGAGGTGGTGCCACTGGAGAGGCCATTCTCCTGAGGCCCCAGATGGAGTACCTGCTTCTTCTTCTTGGGGATGGCCTCAGGAGGGTACAGGGTGCCTTTGTTGTTGGGGTCTTCGATTGCTGCGGCTTGGAAGGCGCACTCCAGGGAGCACACCACATCTCTTTCTTCGTAGGGGACCGTGATGACTCCGCCGCTTCCTGGCATTTTGAGGACGTTGTAGCCATGGTGGGTCACCGCCATGAACTTGGCCAATGCTAGATACCCAAGGATGGCGTTGTACGGCAGACGGATGTGGGCGACGTCGAAGTCAATGAGCTCACTGTGGTAGTTGTTGTGCTGGCCGAAGGTGACAGGGAGGCGGACTTGCCCTATGGGGGTGGTAGAGCCGTCGGTCACTCCTGAGAAAGGCTTGGTAGGCTATAGCTGATCGTATGGCACTTGGAGGCTATCGAATGTCTCGACGGACAGGACATTGAGCCCTACGCCACCGTCGATGAGGGTCTTGGTGACTTGGGCGTTGCTGATGACGGGTGAGCAAAGCATCGGGAGGGCGCCGGAAGTAGTCGTGCACTTGAGCTGGTCCGACGAGCTGAAGGTGATGGCGCACTTGGACCACCTGAGCGGAAGCGTGGCCTCGAGCCTGGGAAGGGCCGCGTTCACCTCGCGAGCAAACTGCTTGAAGATGCGCTGGGAACTGGGGCTTGAGCACCGCCCAAGATGCAAGCGATAGCGCGCGGCTCCTGGAAGCCTCCAGACCCCTCGTCCTGATGGTGGTCGTCGTTCCTTCTTGGCGGTGGCGGCAGCGAAGGGAGGTCAGGATTGCCCTGAGGACGGTCCTCACGAGGCTGGTCCCTCCAGGTGCCCTCACGAGGCTGGTCCTGCCAGTGGTCCTCGCAGGGCCGGTCGCGCCACTCCTGACGGGGGTCGCAGTCGTCCCAGCGTCCTCCACCTCATCCTCCTCCTCGGCCGTAGCCCCGGTCGTTGCGCTCGGGGCGTCGAACAAAGTGTCCATCTCGAATGGCCCTGAGCTCTTGGCAGTCATTGGTGTTGTGGCTGTGTACGTTGTGGAAGGCACAGAACGGATGGCTGCTCTTGGACGACTCGGGGTGGTCCCGGCCGCGCTTCGTATCTGGCTCCACTGCGAGCACGGCTACCCCCTTGCGCTTCACGTCCTTGGCCTTGGCTTTCTTCTCTTCTAGGTCGAGAACAGGGAGTTCAAGGAGGGAGAGGCGCCCCTCCTAGCTCTCGCACACTTGGTCGCCATGTTGAACATCTCTAGCGCCGTGCATAGCTCCTCGTGGATAGCGAGCTCCTCCTTCATCTTGACGTCGCGGACGCCGTCAGAGAACGCTGAAATGATGGCCTTGTCCGTCACCTTGGGGATCTTGAAGTGAACGCTGTTGAAGCATTGGGTCTACTTCTGCAGGGTCTCTCCTGGCTGCTGCTTGATGCGGCATAGGTCACCGCAGCCGGCGGGCGGTCGCGAGTGCCCTGGAAGTTGGCGACGAAGCGGTCGCGCATCTCACCCCAGGAGGAGATTGACCCCGGAGGCAGATTCAGGAGCCACGAGCGAGCACCATCTTTGAGAGCCATGGGAAACCAGTTCTCCATGACTTTCTCGTCGCCGCTGGCCGCCTCGATGCTCAGCTCGTAGAGCTGCAAGAACTCCGCAGGGTCGGGGGTGCCGTCGTAGCACGGAGGCAGGTCTGGCTTGAACTTGCCTGGCCAAACGATGCTACGCAGCTCCGGAGTGAAGGCATGGCAGCCTGCTGTGGCCACCGGGGCCCGCCCTGGGGGCGGAGCTTGGTCTTGATGCCCGCGCACCGCTGCCGCTGGCGGCACGCGGTCTTGACGTGGTGGCGCCGGGAGTGCGGGAGCGTCTTCTCGTGGTCGGGGAACTTCTTGGCAGCTTCCTTCTTTATGCGCGGGTGCCCGGCGCGGCGGGTCGCGCCGAGGGGCTGCGCATCTTGGTGCCAGGGCGCCGCCTTGGTGCGGAGGCGGCGGAGGCGCTCTGTGAGCTACATCGCCCATAGCTGGAGGGGGCGAGGCAGCGAGGGGGATGGTGCGGGAGATCCCCCAGCGGCGCTGACGAGCTCGGCGGTGCGGTCCAGCCAGTCCTCGTAGAGGTCGTCGACCGGGCGGTAGTGCAGGAGCTCGCGTGCCATGAGCAGCGCTGCCTGCGCGTTCGTGGGCGCATGACGAGCGTGGGACGATGAGCCGGCCGGAGTCAGCGACGGGGTAGTGGTGCGGCCGTCCCGCCGCACAGAGGGGTGCAGCAAAGATGCTTGCTGCTCGTTTCCTGTCGGGCCGGTGGCGGCGTTGGTGGCGGGTGATGGAGAACGATGGGGAGGCACACCAACAGGGGTTGTCTGAGCGACACGGGCGGCCAGGGTGGCCCGGCGCTCGGCGCGAGGTCGACGCGCGTCTGCCATGGACGTGGTGGAGCGGTGGAGCGTGGATCGACGGAAGGAAAGCTTCAGCGCACCCCTACCTGGCCCGCGAAATGTCGGATTATGGGTTCTGGCAAAACCCTTGAGGTTCGAATTCTGGGGTGCGCAGAAAGGTCTCTCTCCCCCTAGCTCACGCTCTCACCATGATCTCAAAGCCTAGCTCGCCAAACCCAAGGAACAAGGTACACATGAGTTTATACTGGTTCGGGCCACCGATGTGGTGTAATACCCTACTCCAGTGTGGTGTGGTGGATTGCCTTGTAGGCTGGGATGAACAAGTACAAGGGAAGAACTATCTCCTGAGGAGAGGTGTCCTTGAGCTCGGTGAGCTTGTGTTTGTGTGTGTGTGGATGGAATGGATCTGATCCAAGAGCAGTTGCCTTCTAAGGTGGTGGCTAGTCCTATTTATAGAGACCCGGGTCCTCGTACCAAATATTAGGCGGGAAGGGATCCCACAACGGCCAATTTGAAGGGGGACAACTAGTACAAGCTATCCTGACAAAAGGTGGTCTTCGCCTGCCAAAGGCTCTGGTGGTGACGCCATTGTGGGCTCCGCGATGACCTCCATCCTGCCATCCTGCTGGTCTAGGTCTCGTTGCACCGATATGGAAACCTTTGCCTGATGCCTCGGGACTCCTCGCCTGCGCCTGCTTCTTTAGCACCAAAGAGGGAACCAATACTCTGCGCCCGCTGGCGCCCGCCTGGCCTTGGTCGTCATGGCTCACGTCACGGGAACCTCACGAGGTGCCCCTCGCCTTGATCTCTCCACTCCTCGCGAGCCAGCCTAGTGAGGCTGCCCCTGAGGAGGTCTTGTGTCGCCTACCTCGCGAGGCTTGGCCCCTCGCGAGGGTCTTGAGTGTTTGCTGGTGAAGATGGGCCGTACCAGGCCGTTAGTGGAGCCATGCCGTGGGCCGCAGGCAGGCAAGTCTGGGGACCCCTGTTCCCAGAACGCCGACAGCGTGTGTTTGAAATCCGACCATTGGACACCTGGCAGTTCCTTAGTAACCTAGGGTCATTTCGGACAAATTAGGTCGGGTTGCCTCCTGGCTATAAATAGCCCACCCCCTACACCATAAATTGGTGTCTGCTCAGAGTTAGTGTACGGCTTTTGTCGTTTGAGAGCAACCCACCTCCGATGCATTTGAGAGAGAGATCCTTGCAAGGACAAAGCCCAAAACACCCAGAGCCAAAGAGTGTTAGGCATCACTGAAGACTTTCTATCCGCGTGATCTGAAGACTTGTTACACTTGAGGACTGTGAATCCTCCAGCTGGTTAGGCGTCAAGTTCTGAGCATCCAAGAGTTATTGTGGATCGCCGGTGAACAAAGTCTGTGAAGGTTTGTAAGTCTACCTTGAAGGCTGCTACCTCTTGAGCACTGCGTTGGTTTTCCCTTGAAGAGGAAAGGGTGATGCAGTAAAGTAGCGTAAGTATTTCCCTCAGTTTTTGAGAACCAAGGTATCAATGCAGTAGGAGACCACGCGCGAGTCCCACGCACCTACACAAACAAATAAGAACCTCACAACCAACGCGATAAAGGGGTTGTCAATCCCTTCACGGTCACTTACGAGAGTGAGATCTGATAGATATGATAAGATAATATTTTTGGTATTTTTATGATAAAGATGCAAAGTAAAGAAAGCAAAATAAACGGCACCAGAAATAGCTTGTTGACGGGAAATTAATATGATGAAAAATAGACCCCGGGGCCATAGGTTTCACTAGTGGCTTCTCTCAAGAGCATAAGTATTACGGTGGGTAAACGAATTACTGTCAAGCAATTGATAGAATTGAGCATAGTTATGAGAATATCTAGGTATGATCATGTATATAGGCATCACGTCCATGACAAGTAGACCGAAACGATTCTGCATCTACTACTATTACTCCACACATCGACCGCTATCCAACATGCATCTAGAGTATTAAGTTCATAAGAACAGAGTAATGCTTTAAGTAAGATGACATGATGTAGAGGGATAAACTCATGCAATATGATATAAACCCCATCTTTTTATCCTCGATGGCAACAATACAATACGTGTCGTTTCCCCTACTGTCACTGGGATCGAGCACCGCAAGATTGAACCCAAAGCTAAGCACTTCTCCTATTGCAAGATAGATCAATCTAGTAGGCCAAACCAAACTGATAATTCGAAGAGACTTGCAAAGATAACCAATCATACATAAAAGAATTCAGAGGAGATTCAAATATTGTTCATAGATAAACTTGATCATAAACCCACAATTCATCGGATCTCAACAAACACACCGCAAAAGAAAATTACATCGAATAGATCTCCAAGAAGATCGAGGAGAACTTTGTATTGAGATCCAAAGAGGGAGAAGAAGCCATCTAGCTAATAACTATGGACCCGAAGGTCTGAGGTAAACTACTCACACATCATCAGAGAGGCTATGGTGTTGATGTAGAAGCCCTCCGTGATCAATGCCCCCTCCGACGGAGCGCCGGAAAAGGCCCCAAGATGGGATCTCACGGGTACAGAAGGTTGCGGCGGTGGAAATAGGGTTTTGGCTCCGTATATGATGTTTCCAGGGTATATGGGTATATATAGGAGGAAGAAGTACGTCGATGGAGCAACGAGGGGCCCACGTGGGTGGAGGGCGCGTCCAGGGGGGTAGGCGTGCCCCCACCTCGTGCCTTCCTCGTTGATTGCTTTATGTAGACTCCAAGTCCTCTGGATCACGTTTGTTCCGAAAATCATGTTCCCGAAGGTTTCATTCCGTTTGGACTCCGTTTGATATCCTTTTCCTTCGAAACACTGAAATAGGCAAAAAACAGCAATTTGGGCTGGGCCTCCGGTTAATAGGTTAGTCCCAAAAATAATATAAAAGTGTATAATAAAGCCCAATAAACATCCAAAACAGAATATAATATAGCATGGAACAATCAAAAATTATAGATACGTTGGAGACGTATCAAGCATCCCCAAGCTTAATTCCTACTCGTCCTCGAGTAGGTAAATGATAAAAACAGAATTTTTGATGTGGAATGCTACTTGGCATAATTTTCAATGTAACCCTCTTAATTGTGGTATGAATATTCAGATCCGAAAGATTCAAGATAAAAGTTTAATATTAACATAAAAGTAATAATACTTCAAGCATACTAACTAAGCAATTATGTCTTCTCAAAATAACATGGCCTAAGAAAGTTCATCCCTACAAAATCATATAGTTTGGTCATGCTCCATTTTCATCACACAAGAATGCTCTCATCATGCACAACCCCGATGACAAGCCAAGCAATTGTTTCATACTTTAGTAATCTCAAACTTTTTTCAACTTTCACGCAATACATGAGCGTGAGCCATAGATATAGCACTATGGGTGGAATAGAATATAATGATGGGGGTTATGTGGAGAAGACAAAAAAAGGAGAATGTCTCACATGAACGCGGCTAATTAACGGGCTATGGAGATGCCCATCAATTGATGTTAATGTGAGGAGTAGGGATTGCCATGCAACGGATGCACTAGAGCTATAAATGTATGAAAGCTCAACAAAAGAAACTAAGTGGATGTGCATCCAACTTGCTTGCTCACGAAGACCTAGGGCATTTGAGGAAGCCCATTGTTGGAATATACAAGCCAAGTTCTATAACGAAAAATTCCCACTAGTATATGAAAGTGACAAAACAAGAGACTATCTATCATAAAGATCATGGTGCTACTTTGAAGCACAAGTATGAAAAAAAGGATAGTAGCATTGCCCCCTTTTTTTGGGCCATTCTTTTTTCTTTTTGGCCTTTTTTTTGGGACAATGCTCTAATAATGATGATCATCACACTTTTATTTACTTACAACTCATGAATTACAACTCAATACTTAGAACAAAATATGACTCTATATGAACGCCTCCGGCGGTGTACCGGGATATGCAATGAATCAAGAGCGACATGTATGAAAGAATTATGAACGGTGGCTTTGCCACAAATACAATGTCAACTACATGATCATGCAAAGCAATGTGACAATAATGGAGCGTGTCATGATAAACGAAACGGTGGAAAGTTGCATGGCAATATATCTCGGAATGGCTATGGAAATGCCATGATAGGTAGGTATGGTGGCTGTTTTGAGGAAGATATAAGGAGGTTTATGTGTGATAGAGCGTATCATATCACGGGGTTTGGATGCACCGGCGAAGTTTGCACCAACTCTCAAGGTGAGAAAGGGCAATGCACGGTACCGAAGAGGCTAGCAATGATGGAAGGTAAAGAGTGCGTATAATCCATGGACTGAACATTAGTCATAAAGAATTCACATACTTATTGCAAAAATCTACAAGTCATCAAAAACCAAGCACTACGCGCATGCTCCTATGGGGATAGATTGGTAGGAAAAGACCATCGCTCGTCCCCGACCGCCACTCATAAGGAGGACAATCAAAGAACACCTCATGTTTCAAATTTGTTACATAACGTTTACCATACGTGCATGCTACGGGACTTGCAAACTTCAACACAAGTATTTCTCAAATTCACAACTACTCAACTAGCACAACTTTAATATCACTACCTCCATATCTCAAAACAATCATCAAGCATCAAAATTCTCTTAGTATTCAACACACTCATAAGAAAGTTTTACTAATCTTGAATACCTAGCATATTAGGACTAATTTCACAATTAAAGCAAATTACCATGCTGTTTTGTAGGACTCTCAAAATAATATAAGTGAAGCATGAGAGAACAATAATTTATATAAAACAAATCCACCACAGTGCTCTAAAATATATAAGTGAAGAACTAGAGCAAAAACTATATATAGCTCAAAAGATATAAGTGAAGCACATAGAGTATTCTAATAAATTCTGAATCATGTGTGTCTCTCTCAAAAGTGTATTCAGCGAGGATAATTGTGGTAAGCTAAAAAGCAAAGACTCAAATCATACAAGACGCTCCAAGCAAAACACATATCATGTGGTGAATAAAAATATAGCTCCAAGTAAAGTTACCGATGGACGAAGACGAAAGAGGGGATGCCTTCCGGGGCATCCCCAAGCTTTGGCTTTTTGGTGTCCTTAGATTATCTTGGGGTGCCATGGGCATCCCCAAGCTTAGGCTCTTGCCACTCCTTGTTCAATAATCCATCAAATCTTTACCCAAAACTTGAAAACTTCACAACACAAAACTCAACAGAAAATCTCGTGAGCTCCGTTAGCGAAAGAAAGCAAAAAACCACTTCAAGGTACTGTATTAAACTCATTCTTTATTTATATTAGTGTTAAACCTACTGTATTCCAACTTGTCTATGGTTTATAACCTATTTTACTAGCCATAGATTCATCAAAATAAGCAAACAACACACGAAAAACAGAATCTGTCAAAAACAGAACAGTCTGTAGTAATCTGTAACTAACGCAAACTTCTGGAACTCAGAAAAATCTACCAAAATAGGAAGACCTAGACCATTTTTTTATTGATCATATTCAATTGGAATCAGTATTTTATCACGTTCTGGTGATTTTTAACAATTATTTTCGTGAACAGAAAGTTTCTGGAATTTTCAGCAAGATCAAATAACTATCATCCAAGAAGATCCTATAGGTTTCACTTGGCACAAACACTAATTAAAACATAAAAACAAATCTAACCAGAGGCTAGATCAAATATTTATTCCTAAACAGAAGCAAAAAACAAAAAACAAAAATAAAATTGGGTTGCCTCCCAACAAGCGCTACCGTTTAACGCCCCTAGCTAGGCATACAAACAAGGATATATCTAAGTATTGCCATCTTTGGTGGGCAATTCTTCAATACGACACCTATAACCTCTAGGAGTTTCTTCCTTTTTATCAATTATCAAACTCCTGGGCACAATATCAAGAAAATCATTTGTAGCAAACGGTTCCTTAATGATAGCAAAATGATTGGGATGAACACTTATTGATTTTAAATCCGCAGTTTCCTTACTAGAGGATTCACCCTTATTTTTAGGAAAATAAACAAGCTTGGCAATTTTGGTAGGAGGATTTGGAGAATTTTTAACCGAAGAAAAAGCGGACCCCAAGTTGGTGATAATTCCCTCAAGTTTATCGATTCTAGTGGAATCTTGATCTATTCTTTGATTAACTATGGGTTCTTTTTCCTTAAAACTTTTCAGAGTAACTCCCGCCTTAGATCCATATTGGGTAATTTGCTTGTGGATCTTTTTATCCAAATTCTCAATCAACTCTACAGTAGCAACTTTATTTTCAATAATTTCAAGCCTTTGCATCACATGTTCCAAAGTTTACATAGTTCCGTTAACCAAAAGAGGTGGCGAGCCAAACAAATCTATCATAGCATTATAAGAATCAAAAGTATGGCTACCCAAGAAATTTCCTCCGGTAATGGTATCAAGAATATATCTGTACCAAGGAGTAGCGCCTACATAAAAATTGCGGAGAATAATGGAAGTAGATTGCTTCCTGGTAGATCTATTTTGAGCATTGCAAATTCTATACCAAGCGTCTTTTAGATTTTCCCCCTCCCTTTGCTTAAAATTAAGAACTTCATTCTCGGGAGACAACAGAGAAGATAAGGGACTAGCCATAACGACAAGGCAAGCAAGAAAACGACGAACGGAAAAGAGAGGGCGAATAAAATGGCAAGGGTGAAGTGGGGGAGAGGAAAACGAGAGGCAAATGGAAAATCATGTAATGCGAGGGATAAGAGTTTGTGATGGGTACTTGGTATGTCTTGACTTGTGCGTAGACTCCCCGGCAACGGCGCCAGAAATCCTTCTTGCTACCTCTTGAGCACTGCGTTGGTTTTCCCTTGAAGAGGAAAGGGTGATGCAGTAAAGTAGCGTAAGTATTTCCCTCAGTTTTTGAGAACCAAGGTATCAATCCAGTAGGAGACCACACGCGAGTCCCACACACCTACACAAACAAATAAGAACCTCGCAACCAACGCGATAAAGGGGTTGTCAATCCCTTCACGGTCACTTACGAGAGTGAGATCTGATAGATATGATAAGATAATATTTTTGGTATTTTTATGATAATATTTTGGTATTTTTATGATAAAGATGCAAAGTAAAGAAAGCAAAATAAACGGCGCCAGAAATAGCTTGTTGACGGGAAATTAATATGATGAAAAATAGACCCGGGGGCCATAGGTATCACTAGTGGCTTCTCTCGAGAGCATAAGTATTACGGTGGGTAAACGAATTACTGTCGAGCAATTGATAGAATTGAGCATAGTTATGAGAATATCTAGGTATGATCATGTATATAGGCATCACGTCCGCGACAAGTAGACCGAAACGATTCTTCATCTACTACTATTACTCCACACATCGACTGCTATCCAGCATGCATCTAGAGTATTAAGTTCATAAGAACAGAGTAATGCTTTAAGTAAGATGACATGATGTAGAGGGATAAACTCATGCAATATGACATAAACCCCATCTTTTTATCCTCGATGGCAACAATACAATACGCGTCGTTTCCCCTACTGTCACTGGGATCGAGCACCGCAAGGTTGAACCCAAAGCTAAGCACTTCTCCTATTGCAAGAAAGATCAATCTAGTAGGCCAAACCAAACTGATAATTCAAAGAGACTTGCAAAGATAACCAATCATACATAAAAGAATTCAGAGGAGAATCAAATATTGTTCATAGATAAACTTGATCATAAACCCACAATTCATCGGATCTCGACAAACACATCGCAAAAGAAAATTACATCGAATAGATCTCCAAGAAGATCGAGGAGAAATTTGTATTGAGATCCAAAGGGAGAGAATAAGCCATCTAGCTAATAACTATGGACCCGAAGGTCTGAGGTAAACTACTCACACATCATCGGAGAGGCTATGGTGTTGATGTAGAAGCCCTCCATGATCAATGCCCCCTCCGGCGGAGCGCCGGAAAAGGCCCCAAGATGGGATCTCACGGGTACAGAAGGTTGCGGCGGTGGAAATAGGGTTTTGGCTCCGTATATGATGTTTCCAGGGTATATGGGTATATATAGGAGGAAGAAGTACGTCGGTGGAGCAACGAGGGGCCCACGAGGGTGGAGGGCGCGCCCAGGGGGGGTAGGCGTGCCCCCTACCTCATGCCTTCCTTGTTGATTGCTTTACGTAGAATCCAAGTCCTCTGGATCACGTTTGTTCCGAAAATCACGTTCCCGAAGGTTTCATTCCGTTTGGACTCCGTTTGATATCCTTTTCCTTCGAAACACTGAAATAGGCAAAAAAACTACAATTTGGGCTGGGCCTCCGGTTAATAGGTTAGTCCCAAAAAAATATAAAAGTGTATAATAAAGCCCAATAAACATCCAAAACAGAATATAATATAGCATGGAACAATAAAAAATTATAGATACGTTGGAGACGTATCAAAGGCTTACCAGAGTGATTGGGCGAGGACTGGGTGTCCTTAGCTCAAGGGGAATAAGGTGAAGATGGGGTCTTCCGAGTTAAATCTCAGCCTCCCTAACCAGACGTACAGTTGTCACAACAACTGGAACTGGTCTACCAAATCCTTGTATTCACCAAGCAACTGGTTCTATCCTCCACTTCCCTTTACTTTACAGTTTGTCTTCATGAAGTCATTGCTTGCTTGTTTGATCTGTTTGACTTCACTGAGTGAAGACTATTTACTGGTTGGCTTCATATTGTCTTCCATCCTGATCCATACTACCTAGCTGCTGATAGTCTTTGTGCTTTCACTACATTGCTTACTTGACTATGACTTGTCTATTGTAGTCTACCTTCCGCTGCACATTAATAGGTTCATTTCTACTGTTTGTCTTCAAATACCTCATGTTTTGAAGACTTTCATAAAAATCGCCTATTCACCCCCATCTAGTCGATAACTAGCACTTTCAGTAGCGAGACACGTATTGTATTGTTTCTATTAAGGGTAAAACGACAGGGTTTATTCATATTGATTGGATTTACTTTGTCTGCATCATGTCATCTTGCTTAAAGCGTTACTCTGTTTGTCATGAACTTAATACCATAGATGCATGCTGGATAACGGTCGATTGGTAAAGTAATAGTAGTAGATTCAGGCTGGAGTCGATCTACTTGTCACGGACGTGATGCCTATATATCGTATCATTGCCATGAATAACTTCATAACTATGCACTTTTCTATCAGTTGCCTAACGGTAATTTCTTCACCCACTGTATGCTATGTGTTTAAGAGAGAAGTCCCTAGTGAAAAATATGGCCCCGGGTCTACCTTTACCATATTATAAAAACCAAAAATACCTTGCTGCAATATATTTAGTTATTTACTTTTATTTTATTTTGCAATTTATTTATCTATATATCACTATCAAAATTAATCATTGTAAGTAATGAGTTTAGGGGAATGACAACCCTCTAGCCCGCGTTGGGTGCAAGTATTTGCTTTTGTATGTGTAGGTACGGAAGATGGGAATTTGCGTGGTTCTCTTATTGGTTCGATAACCTTGATTCTCACTGAAGGAAATACTTATCTCTACTGTACTGCTTCACCCCTCCTCTTCAGGGAAATCTCAACGCAGTTTACAAGTAGCAGGTCCCCGTGGAAACAACCTATAAGCAGTCTCTGTTTTACCCCCTGCTGCAATGATTCGCTATAAAGGGAGATGAGACCTTTCACGGCACCCACCCACTTCCGCAACCACACGGTCCGCCAACAGTAATAACCTTCCGTCCAAAATTGGCATATGTTGGATGGTCGACTTCACCCAACAACAAGAAAACCATTAAGATGAATATGCCAAGAGGATATTAAATCCTAATATGAACGACCTATTACACACTAGGGTTCATCCATGTCCCCGAGAACTAAGGGAACTACTCACTCATCATACCACCAAAGAAGGAGAACATGGACAAAGCACACATGTAATACACAAATTATTCCTCTAGGCTTCTTGATTTTACAGTATGGAAAAGGTAGATGGTGATGATGATGACAGTGGGGATGATGTTGGAGTCCTCTTGATGAAGGTGGTGGAGGCGGCGGCCTCCTCTTGCCGGTTCCTCCCTCCAGATCACTTTGGCGGCTAGGGTTCCTGCTTCTAAAAGTGCTAGTTATCGACTAGAGGGGGGGGGGGGTGAATAGGCGATTTTTATGGAAGTCTTCAAAACACGGGGGCTTTGAAGACAAATAGTAGAAATAAACTATTGATATGCAGTGGAAGGTAGACTACACTAGACATGCCATAGTCAAGTAAGCAATGAGGTGAAAGCACGAAGACTATTAGCAGCTAAGTAGTATGGATCAGGATGGAAGATAGTATGAAGCCAAACAACAACAGTTTTCACTCAGTGAAGACAATCAGATTAGACAGGCAGGCAATGACTTCACGAAGACAAAATGTATGTAAATAGAGGTAAAGGATAGAACCAGTTGCTTAGTGAGGACAAGGATTTGTTGGACCAGTTCCAGTTGCTGTGACAACTGTACGTCTGGTTAGGGAGGCTGAGATTCAACTTAGAAGACCGTGTCTTCAACTTATTCCCCTCGAGCTAAGGACACTTAGTCCTCGCCCAATCACTCTGGAAAGTCTTCAAGGTAGACTTCAAACCTTCACAGACTTTGTTCACCGGCAATCCACAATGACTCTTGGATGCTCAGAACGCGACGCCTAACCGACTGGAGGATTCACAGTCCTCAAGTGTAACAAGTCTTCAGATCACGCGGACAGAAAGACTTCAGTGATGCCTAACACTCTTTGGCTCTGGGTGTTTTGGGCTTTGTCCTCGCAAGGATCTCTCTCTCAAATGCTTCGGAGGTGGGTTGCTCTCAAATGACAAAAGCCGTGCACTAACTCTGAGCAGCCACCAATTTTTGGTGTAGGGGGTGGGCTATTTATAGCCAGGAGGCAACCCTACCTGATATGTCGAAATGACCCTGGGTCACTAAGGAACTGACACGTGTCCAACGGTCAGATTTTAAACACATGCGGCAGCTTGACTTGGGCTACAAGTAAAGCTGACTCATCCCGCTCTGGATAAGATTTGCTCTCATTGTCTTCGCTTGAAGACATAGGATTTGGTTGAGCATCACATCAGGCACTCTGACTTTGTTCACTTGGACCCCACTTAACAGTATGGTGGTTCCTATGACTCAACAAGGAAGAAAAGGAAACTACGAAACAACTATGTCTTCGCACTCCATAGTCTTCATGCGATGTCTTCTCATGTCATAGTCTTCAATGTGAATCTCTTCAAAGACCACCATTATCTTCAATGTCTTACCAACTAGGGATGGCACTAGATGCACTTACAATCTCCCCCTTTTTGGTGATTGATGACAAACTGATTGAAGTTTTCAACAGGGATATAAGTATGTGAAAGTTCAGAATTATGACATTGTCTTCATAAGTAACAAAAGGCTCCCCCTGAAGATGTGCATATAGGTAGTTTGCTTTTGAATGCAAATGAACATGGCAGGTTTTACTTTGTGGAGATCCTTTTCAACTTATGAAGACAATTCATCAATCATATAAAAAGATAGCAAAGATAATGACATGCATAATGAAAAATGGACGTCTGTGGTATGACTTCATGCGGGATTTATCATCGCATCACAAAGTGGCAAAGAGAAGTAGCAGATGACCATCGAGTTTAAGTGTTACAACTCAGAGAACCAAATGTTTCAAAAGATGAGAGTTGTAAAAAAACTTAGCCAAAAATTATGCAACCACCCATAAGGACCTGCTTGAAGACTATCAACTCATAAGCTTCTCCCCCTTTTGTCAGTAATGACCAAAAAGGTTCGAAGACATAGAGTATCTACTCGTTCCCATCAGGAGTAGATGTAGGTGTAGGGTCGACGCTGGAGTTTGGTGGTGCAGACGGGCCTGATGCAGTGTCGAGATGCAGTGAAGCCATGGTTGGTGAAGTGGCATCGTCTTCTTCATCGACGACTCTCGCAACAACAGTTGCAGCCGAAGACGAATACTCAGAATCTTCTATTGATGGAGTGCGACGCCAACTTGCATTTTGGGGAGGCCTGGAGTCAAATTTGAAGTCCTCAGTGAAGCCATCATCGCGAAGGTTAGCTTCAAGACAGAGTAGTGTGAGACTCTTCCAGGACTGCCGACAGGTTTCATGGGCAACAAATGAGTTCTTGGTGGCCAAGTTTTGAATGCGATTGACATCCACCAAGATGCTCTGCATCTAACGCTTGAGCCAGTCATGATGCTTATCCTGCTTCTGATGCAAGGCCACAGGAAGCTCTCGGTCATTGAGTACACGAGAACGCTTCCGAGGCCTTTGAGCAATTGTACTGTCAGTGGCTTCGGTGTTTGCACGATGGGGCACACGCATATTGCCAGCCAGAGGATAGGATCGAGTTGCAACAAGTTGTCTGATGAAGAAATCCTGGGTGTTGAATCTGATGCCATTGACAATATAGAATACTAAAGTCTTCATGGTTCCTTCAAGTTTGGCTTCAGAAGAACATCCCTTGATTGGCCATAGAGTACGCCGCAGAATATGATAAACTATGCGGGGCAAGTACTCAAGGTCTTTGACGAAGAATTCCTTGGGATATTCAGCATCTTGAGGCAGTGGCTTCATCATACTAAGCATCTGACTCATATTGGGTTCAGGCCTCTGAAAGATACTCTGCAGTTCATTGCGGTGAAGCTGACAACCATGCTCATACAATTCACCTAGAGTGGGCAGGGAAGTAAGCTCGATGATGTCTTGAGCTTTGGCTTCATGATGCACATCCCCTGTCATCCACTAAAGGATCCATGTCTTTGGATCCCTGTTGTAGCCACGAATGTGAAGTGTGGCATAGAACTGCAGCAGAAGCTCTTCATTCCAGTGCTGCTTGTCAGTGACGAACTGTAGAAGACCAACCTCCTTGAAGCAATCAAGAGCTTCTTCTAGACAGGGCAGCCCAGCAATAGCTTCACAATCAAGACGCATGTGTGGAAATATTCGCTCTTGATTGTATAGAATGCAGGAGTAGTAGCTGCGCTGCCGATAGCTCCAGAATCGATCAAAAGAGATCTTTGGCTTCGAGTAAGGATTCTTGGCGCTGTCGAAGAAGGTGTTGTGTGCTCTGAAGCTGGTGACGCTGAATGATCCTGGCGATGTTGCAACACCGGGAAGCCTAGGCAGCATTGGCTTTGGCTTTTGGACCTGAGGCCTCTGCTCCACATGGTAGTCATACTGTGGTCTGGGAGCAGTGGGAGGAACCAAGATAGTCCATTTCACAGTGACCAGCTGCCCACGATCAAATGCCTGTTCAATGGTGTGAGGCCCAGGAGGTGGAACAGTGGCTTCAGCGCTGATATTGGCTTCAGGCTGCACATTAGCTTTAGGCACCACATTTGCTTCAGGCTCCACATTGTCTTCGGCCATGACGATGTCATTAGCTTCAGCATCATTGTTCGTGGCAGCTGCTACCTCTTGAGCACTGCGTTGGTTTTCCCTTGAAGAGGAAAGGGTGATGCAGTAAAGTAGCGTAAGTATTTCCCTCAGTTTTTGAGAACCAAGGTATCAATCTAGTAGGAGACCACGCACGAGTCCCTCGCACCTACACAAACAAATAAATCCTCGCAACCAACGTGATAAGGGGTTGTCAATCCCTACACGGTCACTTACGAGAGTGAGATCTGATAGAAATGATAAGATAATATTTTTGGTATTTTTATGATAAAGATGCAAAGTAAAATAAAAGGCAATAAAAATAACTAAGTGTTGGAAGATTAATATGATGGAAAATAGACTCGGGGGCCATAGGTTTCACTAGTGGCTTCTCTCAAGAGCATAAGTATTACGGTGGGTGAACAAATTACTGTTGACCAATTGATAGAATTGAGCATAGTTATGAGAATATCTAGGTATGATCATGTATATAGGCATCACGTCCGAGACAAGTAGACCGACTCCTGCCTGCATCTACTACTATTACTCCACACATCGACCGCTATCCAGCATGCATCTAGAGTATTAAGTTCAAAAGAACAGAGTAACGCTTTAAGCAAGATGACATGATGTAGAGGGATAAACTCATGCAATATGATATAAACCCCATCATGTTATCCTTGATGGCAACAATACAATACGTGCCTTGCTGCCCCTACTGTCACTGGGAAAGGACACCACAAGATTGAACCCAAAGCTAAGCACTTCTCCCATTGCAAGAAAGATCAATCTAGTAGGCCAAACCAAACTGATAATTCGAAGATACTTGCAAAGATAACCAATCATACATAAAAGAATTCAGAGGAGATTCAAATATTGTTCATAGATAAACTTGATCATAAACCCACAATTCATTGGTCTCAACAAACACACAACAAAAGAAGATTACATCGAATAGATCTTCACGAGAGAGGGGGAGAACATTGTATTGAGATCCAAAAAGAGAGAAGAAGCCATCTAGCTAATAACTATGGACCCGAAGGTCTGAGGTGAACTACTCACACATCATCGGAGAGGCTATGGTGTTGATGTAGAAGCCCTCCGTTGTCGATGCCCCCTCCGGCGGAGCTCTGGAATAGGCCCCAAGATGGGATCTCACGGGTACAGAAGGTTGCGGTGGTGGAATTAGGTTTTTGGCTCCGTATCTGGTAGTTTGGCGGTACGTAGGTATATATAGGAGGAAGGAGTACGTCGGTGGAGCAACATGGGGCCCACGAGGGTGGAGGGCGTGCCTGGGGGGGGGGGGTAGGCGCCCCCCCTACCTCGTGCCTTCCTGGTTGATGTCTTGACGTAGGGTCCAAGTTCTCTGGATCACGTTCGTTCCGAAAATCACGTTCCCGAAGGTTTCATTCCGTTTGGACTCCGTTTGATATTCTTTTTCTGCGAAACTCTGAAATAGGCAAAAAACAACAATTCTGGGCTGGGCCTCCGATTAATAGGTTAGTCCCAAAAATAATATAAAAGTGTATAATAAAGCCCATTAATGTCCAAAACAGAATATAATATAGCATGGAACAATAAAAAATTATAGATACGTTGGAGACGTATCAAGCATCCCCAAGCTTAATTCCTGCTCGTCCTCGAGTAGGTAAATGATAAAAACAGATTTTTTGATGTGGAGTGCTACTTAGCATAATTTCAATATAATTCTTCTTATTGTGGCATGAATGTTCAGATTTCATATGATTCAAGATAAAAGTTTAATGTTGACATAAAAACAATAATACTTCAAGCATACTAACTAAGCAATTATGTCTTATCAAAATAACATAGCCAAAGCAAGTTATCCCTACAAAATCATATAGTCTGGCTATGCTCCATCTTCCCCACACAAAATATTCATATCATGTACGACCCCGGTTTTAGCCAAGCAATTGGTTCATACTTTTAACGCGCTTCAGCCTTTTCAACTCTTACGCAATACATGAGCGCAAGCCATGGATATAGCACTATGGTGGAATAAGGTATAATGGTAGGGGTTATGTGGGAAGACAAAAAAGGAGAAAGTCTCACATCAACGAGGCTAATCAATGGGCTATGGAGATGCCCATCAATTGATGTTAATGCGAGGAGTAGGGATTGCCATGCAACGGATGCACTAGAGCTATAAGTGTATGAAAGCTCAAAAAGAAACTAAGTGGGTGTGCATCCAACTTGCTTGCTCACGAAGACCTCGGGCATTTGAGGAAGCCCATCATTGGAATATACAAGCCAAGTTCTATAATGAAATTTCCCACTAGTATATGAAAGTGACAAAATGAGAGACTCTCTATTATGAAGATCACGGTGCTACTTTGAAGCACAAGTGTGGTAAAAGGATAGTAACATTGTCCCTTCTCTCTTTTTCTCTCATTTTTTTATTTGGGCCTTTTCTCTTCCTTTTTTTATGGCCTCTTTTTTTAGTCCGGAGTCTCATCCCGACTTGTGGGGGAATCATAGTCTCCATCATCCTTTCCTCACTTGGGACAATGCTCTAATAATGATGATCATCACACTTTTATTTACTTACAACTCATGAATTACAACTCAATACTTAGAACAAAATATGACTCTATATGAACGCCTCCGGCGGTGTACCGGGATATGCAATGAATCAAGAGCGACATGTATGAAAGAATTATGAACGGTGGCTTTGCCACAAATACAATGTCAACTACATGATCATGCAAAGCAATGTGACAATAATGGAGCGTGTCATGATAAACGAAACGGTGGAAAGTTGCATGGCAATATATCTCGGAATGGCTATGGAAATGCCATGATAGGTAGGTATGGTGGCTGTTTTGAGGAAGATATAAGGAGGTTTATGTGTGATAGAGCGTATCATATCACGGGGTTTGGATGCACCGGCGAAGTTTGCACCAACTCTCAAGGTGAGAAAGGGCAATGCACGGTACCGAAGAGGCTAGAAAATTGCGGCAAGGTAAGTGTGCGTGTAATCCATGGACTCACATTAGTCATAAAGAACTCATATACTTATTGCAAAAATTTATTAGCCCTCGAAGCAAAGTACTACTACGCATGGTCCTAGGGGAAGGGTTGGTAGGAGTTAACCATCGCGTGATCCCAACCGCCACACAAAGGAAGACAATCAACAAATACCTCATGCTCCGACTTTGTTACATAACGGTTCATCATACGTGCATGCTACGGGAATCACAAACTCCAACACATGTATTTTTCAATTCCACAATTACTCAACTAGCACAACTATGATATGACCACCTTTATATCTCCAAACAATTATCAAGCATCAAATTTCTCATGATATTAATTAAAGCAAATTGCCATGCTATTTTAAGATCCTCAAAATAATATAAGTGAAGCATGAGGGATCAATAGTTTCTATAAAACAAATCCACCATCGTGCTCTAAAAGATATAAGTGAAGCACTAGAGCAAAACTATATAGCTAAAAAATACAAGTGAAGCACATAGAGTATTCTAATAAATTCCGAATCAAGTGTGAATCTCTCAAAAGGTGTGTACAGAAAGGATGATTGTGTTAAACTAACAAATAAAGACTCAAATAATACAAGACGCTCCAAGCAAAACACATATCATGTGGTGAATAAAAATATAGCTCCAAGTAAAGTTACCGATGGAAGTAGACGAAAGAGGGGATCAGGGGCATACCCAATATTTGGCTTTTAGGTGTCCTTAGATTATCTTGGGGGTGCCAGGGGCTTCCCCAATCTTAGGCTCTTGCCACTCCTTGTTCCATAATACATCAAATCTTTCACCCAAAACTTGAAAACTTCACAACACAAAACTCAGCAGAAAATCTCGTGAGCTCCGTTAGCGAAAGGAAACAAAAGACCACTTCAAGGTACTGTAATGAACTCATTCTTTATTTATATTGGTGTTAAACCTACTGTATTCCCACTTCTCTATGGTTTATAAACTATTTTACTAGCCATAGATTCATCAAAATAAGCAAACAACACACGAAAAACAGAATCTGTCAAAAACAGAACAGTCTGTAGTAATCTGTAACTAACGTAAACTTCTGGAACACAAAAAAATCTACCAAAATAGGACGACCTAGAAAATATGTTTATTGATCATCAGCAATTGGAATCAATATTTTATCACGTTCTGGTGATTTTTAACAATTATTTTCGTGAACAGAAAGTTTCTGGAATTTACAGCAAGATCAAATAACTATCATCCAAGAAGATCCTATAGGTTAAACTTGGCACAAGCACTAATTAAAAAAATAAAAAGACATCTAACCAGAGGCTAGATCAAATATTTATTCCTAAACAGAAGCAAAAAGCAAAAAATTAAAAATAAAATTGGGTTGCCTCCCAACAAGCACTATCGTTTAACGCCCCTAGCTAGGCATTGATAATTTTAACGATGCTCACATCAAAGACAAGAATTGAAGCGCAAAGAGAACATCATGAAACACGTGACAAACACATCTAAGTCTAACATACTTCCTATGCATAGGCATCTTATAGGCAAACAAATGATCATAGCAAGCAAAAACTAGCATATGCAAGGAAGAGGAAAGAAACAATAGCAATCTCAACATGACGAGAGGTAATTTAGTAACATGAAAATTTCTCCAACCATATTTTCCTCTCTCATAATAATTACATGTGGGATCATATTAAAATTCAACAATATAGATATCACATAATTTTTTTTCTACATGATCCACATGCATGCAAAGTTGACACTCTTCCAAAATAGTGGGAATATCATTAACTAAAGTCATGACCTCTCCAAACCCACTTTTATCAAAAATTTCATAAGATTGAATATTCTCCAAATATGTGGGATCTAAAGTTGACACTCTTCCAAACCCACTTTCAATATTATTGCAAACAATATTGTCAATCTCATATTCATCATGGGGATTAAATAAATTTTCAAGATCATAAGAAAAATCACCCCAATCATGATCATTGCAACAAATAGTGGACATAGCAAAACTAGCATCCCCAAGCTTAGGGTTTTGAATATTATTAGCACAATTGACATCAAGAGAATTTATAGTAAAATCATTGCAATCATGCTTTTCATCGAAGGAACTATCAAGCATGGGTGCAATAGCAACGATCTCATTTTTAACATAAGGAACTATAGCAAATTCGTCTTCATAAATATTGGCATCATGGCCACAAGAATAGCAAGCATCATGTTCATCAAGGGATATTTCAACCAAATTATCGGAATTATCATTATCTATAGATTTATGCATGTCATTATTTTCTTCCAAAGCAACGGTCATTCTTTCAATAAATTCTTGGACATAGACATTATGAGCAAAGTTTTCATTGCAATATTTAAGTATGAAGGAATTTTCAGATTTGTTAAGAGTAAAATCATACTTTTCAATCAAAGAAGCAACTTCATGAGCACCCTTAAAAACGACAAATGCTTCAATTTGTTCGATATCATAGTAACTATAAACACCCTTTGAATAAGAAGATAAGATTTCATTATCATTGAACTCACATAGGTAGGGAAGGTGTTTTTTAGGGTTCTTAGAGCAACAAGTAAAATCAAAAATTTCACAAAGATTCCAAGCATAGCATACCAAACTATTTATATGATACCACAAGAGCTTCCCTTTTTCAGACAAACGATGACGCACAAAATGAGCATGCTCATCTAAAGATTTCCCATCAACTAGGCTAGTTGGGGTTTCAGCGTGAGCGCATAAGGATCAAAGATGATCCAAGTAGAACACTTTAAGTGGATCCATATCAATAGATTTTCAGCAAGCGAAGATGCAAGCATATAGAAGGCACATGGCAACACGAGCAAACAAGGAGCGAGCGAAAAAGAAGCGAATGGAAAAGAGAGGGCGAATAAAACGGCAAGGGTGAAGTGGGGGAGAGGAAAACGAGAGGCAAATGGCAAATAATGTAATGCGGGAGATAAGGGTTTGTGATGGGTACTTGGTATGTTGACTTTTGCGTAGACTCCCCGGCAACGGTGCCAGAAATCCTTCTTGCTACCTCTTGAGCACTGTGTTGGTTTTCCCTTGAAGAGGAAAGGGTGATGCAGTAAAGCAGCGTAAGTATTTCCCTCAGTTTTTGAGAACCAAGGTATCAATCCAGTAGGAGACCACGCACGAGTCCCTCGCACCTACACAAACAAATAAATCCTCGCAACCAACACGATAAGGGGTTGTCAATCCCTACACGATCACTTACGAGAGTGAGATTTGATATAAATGACAAGATAATATTTTGGTATTTTTATGATAAAGATGTAAAGTAAAATAAAAGGCAATAAAAATAACTAAGTGTTGGAAGATTAATATGATGGAAAATAGACCCGTGGGCCATAGGTTTCACTAGTGGCTTCTCTCAAGAGCATAAGTATTACGGTGGGTGAACAAATTACTATTCAGCAATTGATAGAATTGAGCATAGTTATGAGAATATCTAGGTATGCTCATGTATATAGGCATCACGTCCGAGACAAGTAGATCGACTCCTGCCTGCATCTACTACTATTACTCCACACATCGACCGCTATCTAGCATGCATCTAGAGTATTAAGTTCAAAAGAATAGAGTAATGCTTTAAGCAAGATGACATGATGTAGAGGGATAAACTCATGCAATATGATATAAACCCCATCTTGTTATCCTCGATGGCAACAATACAATACGTGCCTTGCTGCCCCTGCTGTCACTGGGAAAGGACACCACAAGATTGAACCCAAAGCTAAGCACTTCTCCCATTGCAAGAAAGATCAATCTAGTAGGCTAAACCAAACTGATAATTCGAAGAGACTTGCAAAGATAACCAATCATACAATAGAATTCAGAGGAGATTCAAATATTGTTCATAGATAAACTTGATCATAAACCCACAATTCATCGGTCTCAACAAACACACCGCAAAAGAAGATTACATCGAATAGATCTCCACGAGAGAGGGGGAGAACATTGTATTGGGATCCAAAAAGAGAGAAGAAGCCATCTAGCTAATAACTATCACTACAAAAAAAATACACTTCCGTGATGATACGTGTTTGTCATAGTAGGTCGGGTTTTTTGTCATGCATGTACATCCATGAAATATTTATGACAGAATCAAGATAGTCATACCTGTGCTGTCGTAGAAGTGTTCCATGACATTGCCAAAATTATCATCACGGAAGTGTCCACTTCCATGACGATAAATCGCGCGTCACAGAAGTGCTTTCGTCAAGGGTGACCAACACGTGGCATCCACCGCAACGGAACACCATTAAGCTATCGGGTCGGGTTTTGGATTCGATAACCCGTTAACAGCCCCGACCAATGGGGATTTTCCACGTGTAAAATCATCATTGGCTGGAGGAAACACGTGTCGGCTCATCGTTGGGACAAATGTCATCCACTCATTGGACGGAAGGCGCCTATGATACGTCGACACATGGCACGGCCCAACAGAGGCCCATTCCTGTGAAAAGGCCGGCCCGTTTGACTTGGTCAAAAGGTGGCGGGCCGGCCCATGGAAAGCCTGTTAACGGCCTGTTCGCATATAGCCCATTTACAGCCCGCTAACCCAAGGCCCGTTACGCCCTATCTGAATTAGGCCCAGTAGCATCATCTGGGCCATCCAATATGATTCCAGCCCGTTTTCACTTCTGGCGCATGTATGGCCCATGACGTCTTTCGGCCCATATGAGGCCCTATGTAACTCTTGGCCTATTAACGGCCCGTGGTGAAACTGGACCGTAATGAACAGTGTATCACTTTACACCCATTATCGGCCCGTGGTGAAACTGGCCCGTAATGAACAGTGTATCACTTTATACCCATTGACGGCCCATTATTCCGTTGGGCCGTTTCCAGCCCATGTTATCTTTCGGCCTTCTCAGAGCCCATTTATTCTTGGGCTCATTTCCAGCATTCGTTTACTTACGGCCCGTTACTGTCATTTTCTGCTTGTGGGCCAAATTCAGCCCGTGGTTACAGTCAGCCCGTTTTGTGGTCCGTTAATACGTTGGGCCGTTTTCATAGCGTCATCAAATACGGCCTATTAACGATGGCCTGTTATGGTCGGCCCATGAACGGACGATTCCAACTCTAGCCCGTTTACGGCCATAATGCGGTCTGTTTGGCCCATGTTTGGCCAATCGATCATACGGCCCGTATAAGGCCCATTGATGATACGGCCCGCAGAAGGCCCATTGTTTCTATGGCCCGTAGAAGGCCCATTGTTTCTACGGCCTGTAGAAGGCCCACTGTTTCTACGGCCAGTAGGAGGCCCAGTGTTACTACAGTAAATATTAGCCCATGGTTATTGTGGCCTAGTTTTAAAAAATAGGTTATTGCAGCCACTAGCTAACCGCGGAAAAAGAACTGCAATGACTACAAGCAAACAAATAAACAAGACAACAAGGAAATAAATAAGCAAGCAACTAACGCTAGGCTATCACGGCTATTACACATATTACATCCACTGGGCATCAAAGTTCCCCACCAGTGCAAATATAGGGAACAAAGCAGCATATCATATACACTGGTTGTCAAAGTTGGCGACCAGCGCAAATAAACGCCGCAGCAAGACAAATCCAGAACTGAAACCACTTCAGAAGATCTCAAGAAACAATATCCTGGGTACCCATAATGCTGGCAAGATGCTTAGCAAGCTTATTAACTTTCTCTCGTTTGGCGCTTAAATCCTCCAGCGCTTGCTGTTGCACCAGAAAATATGCATCTGAATTCTGCAGGGACTTCCTCAGTCCTTCAGCTTCCTGTCGCAGCACATCTGATCGATGTCTTTCAACTTGAAGTTGAGACTCAAGAAGATGAACTAATTCAGGCAGCGAGTTCGAAGAGCTTGTGCCAGCAGTAGTGGCCAGTAACTCGAACACTACATCAAGACAGGACTTTTGGGTTCCCTCACTGTCGTCAAGATAGTTTTTATCAGCTTTCTTGGTGACCAACAGGGATGTCTCACTATCTTGAACCTTATCTGCATTACTTCCTTTACCATTGGATAACGCGGTACTGTTCTCCAATATTTTGTCCGCATTCTAAAAGAGAAACAAGTAGACACATCACATGTTTACCATGTTGTATATGAAACTCATTTTGGTAAATGAGTTCAGTAGTAAAGTGGACAGGATAACAGCATGAAACAAACATATATCTATGTACCATGGTCACTTTATGGTCTATATCATTCTAGTTTTTGTTGCCAAATCAAGATAGAGACACAGTTCAAATAATATTTGTTCAAGACAAAGCAAAATAGACAGAATATAAGTGTGGGTAACTATAGAGCAATAACAACACTTGTAATGTGCATGACATGAGAACATAACTGTTTATTCAATTGAAACTGAAATCAACATAGAGCAGGTTACAACAGAAAACCAGTTAAAGAAACAGGTTTAAAACATACCTGTTGCGCCATTGGAGTTTCAATTCCATCCTTCAAAATTGAAAATAGTTGGTATGAGTAAATACAGTAATGCAAGAGCAAAGGAGTATGAACCATAGCTACAGAACCTGACCTGAGAACAAATCTTCTTCTCCTTTAAGCGTTGAGTTGGGATTCGGAGTGGTGGTCCTCGTGCTTTGGGCACTGCAGTTCCCTTACTAACTGCTCGTGTTTGGGTGCCCTGTGGTGGAGATGGTGCTATGTCAACTGGAACTGGGTTACTATCTGCCGGGGTTGGGGTTAGAAGGGGTGTAGCTGGTTCTCTGTCCAACTGGGTAGGGGTACAATCTGCGAGAGTCTGGGTTATGTGTGGTGGATCTGGTCCTTGGGCAAGTACAACCGTGGTTCTATCTGCATCAACTGGTAGCACTATCTTTTTTGAAGACTGTGTTGTTACTCCCTTAGATACTGCCATCACGCTCTCCAATTCAAATGGCTGATAAACAAGAAAAGTAATTGAAAGTATAGACATTGTATGATAGACAGGTGCAATGGATAGTGGGGAATAAAAGAGGGCATGAAATAATTCATATTTATGTTGTCTAACCAAACAGGATAGCATGACACAATTTCACATATATGATGGCTAACTAAACAGGATAGCATGACACAATTTCACATTATGATGGCTAACTAAAAAGATGGAAAGACATAGTTCAAAATATGAGACTATGTAAACAGGATGACATGACATAACTATATAATGTGTTTATTAAATAGGTTGGCATGCCATAATTCACATACATTCACGGATAGAATGCCATAATTCAAAATATGATGACTGTAAACACTAAACATGATGAGATGATATAACTATATGATGTCTTTATTAAATGGGTTGCCATGCCATAATTCAGATAGATGATGTGTATGTACTATGTAAACATGATGGCATGCTATAATTCAAATATATGATTTATATAGTAAGCAAGTAAGCAGATGGCAATCCATATATGATGTAAAAACTAAGCAATGCAAGACAACATGCATGACATGGGTAATATAACCCTGCCAAGTTTGAGCATAGACCTCAGGGGGGAAATAGAACTGGTCATCAGTCTCTGAATCCTCCTCTGAGGAGCTCTCCGTAACCAGAGAGATATGCGCTTCGTCAGATAGCATAGTCTGCTCTGAAGACCTTGTTTTCACTCCAGAATTTGCCATCACCGTGTCAAATGGCTGATGCACACGAAGAGCAGTTGAATGTACTAACATTGTTGACAAATGTAATATGTAACGAAAAAAAGGATGGCCTGATATAATTTACATATAAGATGACTGGCTAAGCAGGATGGCATTGCAAAATTCACATATATGATGCCTGGCTAAACAAGATGGCGTTGCATAATTCACATAAACGATGAATAAACTAAACAGATGGCATTCGCACAAAGGATGTCTAAACTAAGCAGATGACATATTTGATGTATAAAGTAAGCAATGCAAGACACCATATGCATGATATAACCAACATCAGCATGCCAAGTTAGAGCGAAGACCTCAGGGGGTAAATAGGAGTTGTCTTCTCCTTCTGAATCCCCCTCAGAACAGATATCTTCCTCTCGATTACAATCCGAAATGCGTGGAGGGGGGCTGCCTTTGCGCCTACCATGGAGCGACGTCTGCATGAAATTTTATTGCCACGCAAGGCTCGTCTCTTTTGCTCTACATGTTCAGTTCCATTGTTTACAATAACTGTCATGCATAGGAATAAAACATAGTGAGATTATGTAAGGAGTGCATGCAGAAATCCAGAGTGATGGTAGCAACCTGTGGATAGACCCAAAACCAATAATAGCAGGCAGATAATGGCTTCAGTTAAAAAATACAGATAATGGCTTCTTTACTGTTTGTTTCCCACCCAACATGAAACTCATAGTAGACACCGGAGATTAACCAGATAGTAGATAGATACTATTGATAGCGGCCCCGATATGTACCCCACAACCATTTAAAAACTCAAGTTTGACCATTAGTTTGGAGCTGACTCAGAGTCTAATCGGTGAACAGGACGATAAAGTAGCATGTAATATTAAGCGATGCATAACGTAAGCAGACACGAAAGAGTGCGACCTCTCTTGCGGACCCGTGTAGTCCTCGAGGTCATCTGCTCGGTTGATGATGGTAATGCAGTTTTCATGGCTGCCAGCGGCGGGGAAGAAGATCTGAGGCGGCGAAAGACAGTCTGGAGGCCGGATCCCTGCTGTGCTGGACCCTTCTGTCGTTGGAGCAGCTGAGCTGGGGTGGACGACGGCGCAGCAGGAGCGGGACAAACCACGCAAGGTTTTCTTTGACAACTATCTGTAAGAGAAGTAATTCTGTAAGGGCTCGTTTGAATTGGAGGATTCCAACAATGCAGGGATAGGAAATAGACAGGAATAGGATAGGAATGCACGTGCAAAACAGAGAATTTAAAAACACAGGATTTCTGCCAATCTGGGTGTTTGATTCACAACAATTGGAAGATCACAGGATGCAAAGAAGCATGGTGAGATTAAGTCAAACCACAAGAAAATGTACGGTTATAATGCTATTATGCTACTATCTCTTAGTCTTGTGCTTCATGAATAGGAATTTGAAAAGGAGGACAAGTGAAAATTAAAATTCCTACGTTTTTTCTTTCAAGGAGACACTAAAGGAACAAATCCGTGTGCTCAGTGGACAATATATATAACATG
The DNA here is from genome assembly GCF_018294505.1 of Triticum aestivum. NCBI lineage: Eukaryota > Viridiplantae > Streptophyta > Magnoliopsida > Poales > Poaceae > Triticum > Triticum aestivum. The sequence goes on along the minus strand of NC_057814.1, from coordinate 104,362,434 downwards.
TAGAGTAAAAAAGAGATGCAACAAGTGTACAACCTCTTTGGCGAAGCCATGTCGATCTCAGCGTGATTGGGTTGGCCGGTGAGGATGCTCCGGCTGACTTTGCTGTCGGAGGAGGGGAAGAAGATCTTAGGCGTCTGGAGATGGAGCCCGAGGTACTGCTCCGCTGTGATGGAGGGTTTCGTCGTTGGAGCAGCTCCGGTGAGTTGTACGACGCCGAGGCTGAAGCAGGACAAGAGAGACAACGAACAACGTTAACCTGAGTGGAATTCTAATAGCATCTCCAATACATGACGTAAAATACATAACCACAAAGTGCTAGATGTAAAATACATCAGCCGCTCATCTCTGAACTTAACTGTCGAAACTGAACTTAACTGTCGAAACTGAACTTAACTGTCGAAACTGAATTGTCGAAACTGAATTTTGCTGTCGAAACTGAATTTTGCTGTCGAAACTGAACGCACTAGCAAGGTGAGGCTACACGTCGGTCGACTGACTTTTTCATCTCTGGTCAGTCGATTTTGCAGCCGTTGGATACGAAATCAAGGGCCTGCGGTTCATCTTCAACCTCCACCCCCCTGAGCCGCCAGCCACCACCGGCCAAACAGCAGCCCCCCGCCGCCCGCGGCCGGCGGTGCGCCGCCCCGCCCGCCCCGAAAACACTCCCCACCGCCGGTCCGCCGCCGCCCCGGCCATCCCTCTAGGCCCCCCCGTGCCGAGCTTTTTCTCCGGCGATCCCCACGCCACCGCCCCGCCAACGCCCCGCCACCGCCGGCGACCACCGCCCCCATCCTGAACCCTAAGATAGATAGTGGGGTACCTCTCCGGCGAGCCCCCTCCCCGCTGCGGCTGGTTCTTCCTTCACCCCGGCGAGCCCCCCCCCCCCCCCCCGAAAATCACTGACCCCAAAGGCGATTCGGGCGACTGAAGTGTAGCGAAAACGGAGCAGAATCGCAAACAAGAGCAAAAGGGAGAGCAGCAGCGCGAGCAAGAGCAATAGCAAGAGCAGACCAGGCAGGGGACCGAGAGCAAGAGCAGAGCAGCAGCGCGAGCGAGAGCTAAAGCAGCAGCAGCTCCTACTGATGTGGACGTCGCCGCCGAGGGAGCGACGCCGTGGAGGAAGTGGCCGGCGACGCCGCCGTGGATGGAGCCGCGCCGTGTCGGCTCGGGACCGAGCGCCGGCAGCACCGTGAGATCGAATCAAGAAGAAAATGCGGCGATTAGTGTACAACCTCTTTGGTGGCGCCGATTAGGCCGCAGCTTCATCCGAGGAAACGGTGATGATGATGCTCTTCCGGTGGTGCAGGTGAAGACGGCGGTGTGGGAATGGAGGTGGCGCGAAAGACGAGGGGAACGTCGGGGCAGCTCCTTGGAGGTGGAGGACGGGGTGGCTGAACCGGCGGGACGATGAGATCGACGACGGATCCTCATCCGGTACGGTGGATGAGGGACGTCGAGGTGTTGCTGTGGACGACGTCGTCGGGGAAGAGGCTCCGGCTGGGTGGCGGACGGAGCAGGGTGTGGGGTTTCGTCGCGGGTTTTCGCGGCCTCGGTGTACGAATGGGTGGGCGGATGGGATGGCAGTGGGGAACCATGGCTTAGAGACGCGCTTGTCCGAAATGTGGGGTAAGTTACGAAAGTACCCCCACCGATTTGAGGCGGTTCTTTCGGTTCAGGGGTAGCACGGGCATTTCGCGTGTCGGGATTTCACAGGAGGTGGGAGTTTTCGCGCGCGTTGTAATTTCGGAATAGCAAGGCGCGGGTTGAGATGGAGGGAGTTGTCGGAGCACAACGAGACAAAGATATATCTTAAATATTTCGGGCTAACAAGGCGCGGGTTGAAATTTCCGGACAAGCCTAACGTGTACTGTACCAAATCAATGCGCACTACAAATGTCATTCAAAACTTTGAATTCATGTTATGTTCAATTAAAATATTTCGCTACGTGTATAATGCATGCAACCTACTACTCAAATGAACGTTTTAGTGCATTCCAAACGTATATACTACCGCTTCAATATGAACTAAATTTGAATTCGTTTCTCTATTTGAATAAGATCTACAGTAATGATTGTTGTGAAGTCAAAGCATTTGAATTCGTTTCTCTGTTTTAATAAGATCTACAATCATCATTATTGTCAAGTTAAACCATCGTTTGTGTATTATCTTCACAGCACACCACATGATTAGTCTCGAGTTACATATGAACTATGTGTACTATATGAACTCGAACTAGATTTTTTGAATCCACTTTATTTTGATTTCAAATCACATTACATTTCTAGCTCTAGCTAGATCTTCATAATCTAAACCATGTCTCATATGTATAATGTGTTTATCACATTATGTATGGTGCCCCGCCCCCTACGCCTACAAGTATTTAGATGTGAGTTGCAAACACCACACATTACCACAAATTCAAATAAAATGTGAGAATGTTCGATATATAGTATTGTTTAGATTGTTCGATATTTAGTTGTAAGCTGCAAACGCCACACATTATCACAAATTCAAATAAAATGTGAGATTGTTTGATGTATAGTATGGTTTAGATTGTTCGGCATTTAGCTGTGAGTTGCAAACGCCATGCATTATCACATTATGGTATAACATGTGCACAGCACGTGTATCACCGCTATATTCATGCATGCAATGTTTAAAACACTATGATCTCCTATTCAAATATATGAATCCGCTTTCATATCAAATTATGATCTTTGTTAGTCTCTTACACCCACACAATCCTCTAACCTTTGTAGCTACCACTAACTTTCTCTCGTGCATGCACACGCCCTCCTCGCCCTCCCCCTCCCTCGGCATTCTATCCACCGGGCACATTCATTTTTTTCTTTAGGTCGTTCTCCCAGAGTCTCCACAACTCCTTTCCGACACACACCGATCGATAAACCTCTCCAGCGATGCCTGCCTACAACATACACACACACCTTCAATCTCCTCCTTTATGTGTCCTTGCCTCGTGTCTCTCATACGGTCAGACACACGTGTAAACTCTCGCCCCTCTTTTCATCGATCTCACAACCGCACACTCCTCCCCCTATCTAGCTAGTAGTTGGGCCTCTCGCACCACCTCCTAGCTCCATTCTCTCTGTCTATCCGTCTCGCTGGGCCTTATTTGCCTCTAACAAATGGACGTACACCGACCGATCTCTCGCTATACATATAGCTAGCTAGGTCCTTATAACTCGTTTTTACCCACACGTCAATCGATCTACCTCATTAGTTGTGTCTCTCCCTTCCTCCGACAAACAACAATTGATCTACCGATCTAGTTAGGTTTGCTTACCAAACACATGGTTCCCCTTCATCATCCATGGATGCGTCCCGACAGATCTATCACGCACAGGCACACACAGAAACACATCCCCACTCTTATTGATAACATTGCAGTTCCACCCTCAGTTTGTCTAGTAGGCCTCTCCCACCATCTTCGAGAAGCAACTCCATCACCCATCCAGCACTCTACCCCTCTCCCTCCCTCTCCCTCCCTCTCTCTCTCCTCTCTCTCTCTGTCCCATCATATTTCCCGTCCTTCAGTTATGTATGGATGTCGACCGATCTCCCTCAAGACATAGCTGGGTCTCTCCTTCTCAACACATATACGAGTCGTTCTACCTCTATAGTTAGGCCTCTGCCTACCCCTCCCCCCACCCCCTCCCCCCCACACACACCGATACATCGAGCGCTCTAGTCATGTCTCCCTGCCACACACAAACTTGACATGTGCCCTCTAACGTTCCGGTAGGCCAGTCGCCCTATATCTTTGACTTGCACACACACACAATTTCGATGGCTCTCTTCATCGATCTCGCACCCACCCACTTGATCCTCTCTTCGACTCTATCGATAGCTATGACCCCTCCCTCTCTTCTCGTGGATTGCCCGACCCTCTATGTATGATATGGATAGGCCTCCATTTCACACACATTGCATGCAAAATTTTGTTTGAGATGTCATCGACACATATTCCCACAAATAATTCACGAAATCAACCCCCACCCCACCCCCACCCCAAAACAAAAAACACTCACGAACGCGGTTTGTATCTCTCACACACACCCACGTAGGTGGGGGACGTGCACGAAGAGAAGAGGTGCATGCACGGCGCACGTACTCCCGTCTCTTTCCCAACCACACCCGCGCGGTACACGGTGGAGCTCATTTCTGTACGAAAAAGGCAGCCCACGTGGTAATTTGGCACGTGTACTGGTTGTCCACTTGGTGGAGGGAGGATCGTCTACCACGGGTGAACAAACAAATTGCGACTTGACGTGTTATGTTAAAAAAAGAGGCAAACCATGTGGGGCCTACCTTAGAGGCAAGGCTCTATACACTGGAGTACTTTTGATGTGTCCCGTCAACTCGCAGAACGAGGAGAAGCTTGCTTAGTACGCCGTCTCCCCCGCCCACGGGCGCGGTGGCTCGCAGGATGAGGTGAAGCTTGCTCCGCCTTACGCCCGCTCCCTCGCCCATGCGCGCGGTGGCTCGCAGGACGAGGAGAAAAATTTACTACTCCCTCCGTTTACTCCTCGTCCCTACTACCTTGGTTATAGAGATTATATCATATTGTTTGGAATATATATGTCCTTTAGTAGATTTCAATATGAACTACTAGTACATACTCCAAACACTGATGTATATAGACGTATTTTAGAGTGTAGATTCACTCATTTTGCTCCGTATGTAGCACTCTCCCTCGCCCCTCGACCCTCGCCCACGTGGTGGACGTGCAGCAATTCATTCGGTCTCATATAGCCAGAACGATATATACTGCACTACCATTATTGCTCGACTTCCCGAAGAGGCGAAGAGCCAATCGCAAGGTTAATATTTTGGAGATGCCAAGCGCAAGGTTATAGGAGAACGAGTAGTAGGTGCCGCGTCATTTATAAATAAAGTTTTTTTTCTTCAGTGGCACGTACGCAATATGATAGGTTCATATGGAGAGAAAAGGAAACCGCTCCACTATATACATAGTCAGGACGGGCCAGCCTACACGGTTGCTTGCTGGGGTTGCTCTCTTCACACTCTCTCGCACAAAACGACTGTGGCCACATCTCTAACATCCCGGCGGATCACGTCCGCTTGGGGAAGGGGTGGATGCTTAGTGTAGATGCGGTGGCCGTCGCCGACGGCGAAAACCCACTGTCGGCACGTCCCGATCAGGGGTCCCCGCCGTTCTCTCTCACAAAGCCGGTGAGGTTGCCTTCGTCCCTTGCTCACTGCCGCGACGTGGGCAGTTGCCGCCTCCCGCCGCCCTCCTCAAGGTTGTGCTACGTCCCTCAGGTACAACTCCCTTTACAGCCGGCTTGCACCACTGCTCCAGCTGCCCACATCACTCCCTGTGGATATTTCTCTACTTCTTTGCCCCGCACATACCTCTACTGGCTTCTACGTACTGTATTTGTGATGAGTTTATGTCTCATCAACTAGTCCCAGTAATCTTATTCTAATCACGCTTCTTCAATTTCTTTGCCACAGGGATGCTCATCTCGATTTTGGTGAAACTGCACAAAATGATCCGATGGTCAAAAGGTTGCAAACTTCATTTATTAGGAAGCTCGAACGTTGCCAGCAAATTGAAGCCTGGTCAGGGTTCACGGTTCAAGGGCTAGGGACTGCATGGATCGTTTTTTTCTTTAGCTGCCTCTGTTCCAAAATAAGTGTCAACTTTAGTAGTAGTACAACTTTGTACTAAAGTTTGCACAAAGTTGAGACACTTATTTTGGAACGGAGGGAGTACATATTTGCTATGATCTGTCAATCATTGAGATGCAATAGCATGCATGTTAGTCTCCTTTGTATTTGATGAAATGTTGCAACGGGCAACCTTGGACGCAAGATACATGTAACAGAAGCTGGAAGCTTCATAGCATTGTACAAATTTATCTCGCTGATAAATTACAGTACGTACTATACTAGTACTTCCTCCGTTCCTAAATATAAGTCTTTGTAGAGATTTCACCATGAACCACATGCGGATGTATATAGATGCATTTTAAGTGTAGATTCATTCATTTTGTTCCGTATGTAGTGGAATCTCTACAAAGACTTATCTACTAGTAATAGCTAGCCCCCACTACTAGGAATTCTCTATCCTCTCCTTGAGCCACATCATCAAAATTGATGTAGCCGTTAGATGAAGTAAATCAGTCCATAATAGCCGTCTGATCTAGACGTTGAGAGGCTCCGCACTAAGCCACATGCAAGCATGCAGAAATACCGTGGCACATGCATGTGAGTGGGTTTTAAATCACATCAACATGTCTGCATGCAAGCATGCACCGGTAGCATGCATGTAAGTGAGCTTTTAAGTCCCATTAACATGTCAAAAAGAAAAATATAATCCCATTATGCAGTAGGAGTTGGCTGATCTTTTTTCCTTACGTGGGATGATCTAAATGATGATGGGAGTTTATTTAGTTTGGCTACCACATTTGTCATGCGGTTATAGAGTTTTTTTAGTTCTATGAAATCGATAATTTTGCGCAGAGAGATATACCGCTGTTCCGCGGCAACGCGCGGGGACTCATCTAGTAATATTTAGGAACGGAGGGAGTACTATGTAAAGAGTTAGGTGTCGCACGGTGATAGTGTGAGGTGGGCCATGTAATCACTGAGCCTGCGTGTTTTCACTGCTCTTGCACGCCTCCGCTGTAAGAATGGAGAAAATTGTAATCTAGTAGTAGTACCTCCTTTCGCCGAAAGCGTGGGACATCCAGCAGTCCTACCACCTCAGTAATAAAGACCAATGAGCCGTCAAATCACATAGACCCAGCAGTAAGTTGGACGGACGAAGCAACCATCACTCTTGCGCCAGTGAGAGGTCGCGTCCGCTCTGCCCGGGCATGAATGCGGCACCGATTCTTTGGAGCGGCGCTGACCGTTTCGGGCGGGAAGCGCGCGCGGGCGATGGAGGGGCTTTGGGTGGGCCAGGCTGGTCAGGAGCGGGCGTGGCAGCTGTCCGCATGTCCCTACCGGACACGCCCGGAAACGAGAGGATGCACCGACTCTCGCGGCTAAAATCGTACACTACACAACATCTCTCTGTAGGAGTAGGTCGATCTGTCGCTCTCTCTAACACACACATGCTGTTAAACACACACACACACACACACGCACACGCACGCACCTTGGTCCCGTTGCACCTTCTAACGTGACTTATTACACCTAGACGGAGGGAGTAGTAAGTATACGAGATACGGTGGCACACTGACTTAAGTCGAATACAAGTGCCCAAAATTTGTGTGCATGTTATAATAAGGATTCACTTAAAATAGTACGTGAGCGAACAGAGGGATCAATTGGACAGTGTTCCCGAGCAGTAGCGAGATGTGTGAGGTAAGATACACCGCTGGCGCTTTTAATTTTTCTTATTAATTTGTTTGTTTCACCCTCTGACTGGTGGGACCCAACGTACTACGTGGAGAGAGGTAAGGTGACTAAGGCTGCATTATTTCTGCACCACTGTGGATAGTCTTACCACCAAAGCCACATGACACGATTATGATTGAAATCCCAATGACTCCCACACACACAAAAAAACACGGCATGCTTGTCACACGAATGCAGGAATGTATAAAAGGTTATTTCCCTCTCGTTGAACATAACGGGAGGGTTGTGTAGCTGGTTAGCCTGTTCGCTCATCAAACTTGAGGTCTCGGGTTCGATAACTACACTTGAGCATAATTTGTGCCAGGAGGATTCTTTGACTGGTCAAAATGTTTTCTAGGGTTTGCACGCTTCACACTCTCTCTCCAGTATATATATACACGCTGGAGCCTCAGCGCTTGTAGTTGCTCTCTTCACACTCTCTCGCCCTCTCCCGCTGGAGCCTCAGCGCTTGTAGTTGCTCTCTTCACACTCTCTCGCCCTCTCCAGATCTAAACAAGACTTCGTTGGCCTCTCTCTCCCCTCACTGCTGCTCAAAGAGCCGGCAGGATCCGTCCGCCGGGAAGGGAAGGAGGCTTAACGCTGTCGCCGTCGGCGAGGGACTACCGGCGCAGCTGTTCACTTTCCACCCAGCGGCGGCGCGGGAGGGCCTCCGACCCCTTCTTCTTCGCCGCCGTCCCGTCGCCCACCGAACCACGCCCCAAGTACCTTAAGGTATAATTTACTTACTCCACATGCATTGCTCTAGCTGCATGTATACCATGAATCTAGGACGTGGTTCAAAGAGGAAAGGAGTGGGGGAAAGTAGTGGGAAAAGTTGTATATAGCATGAATCTAGGACGTGGTTCAAAGAGGAAATGAAGGGGGAAAGTTGTATAGCATGAATCTAGGACGTGGTTCAAAGAGGAAAGGAATGGGGGAAAGTAGTGGGGAAAGTTGTATCGCATAAATCTAGGACGTGGTTCAAAGAGGAAAGGAAGGGGCGAAAGTACTAGTTCAAAAAGGAAAGGAAGGGACAAGGCTGTAGAGTTTGAGCAGGACTAGATTTGCTGCGCTCACATAGGGAAAGGTGTCTAAAGATAACAAAACTGGGACCAACACAAATATGCTCCTTGGTTGTTTGTTCTTTGTTGCAACAGACTGTGCATGACCACAGTACATCGGTAGATGCACATGGTGCTGGTGCGTCCACTGTCCCGTGCAACTCATTAGCTGTTGTTAATCTAAGGCCCTGTTTGGTTAAAAACTCCCTAGTCCCTACCTGCTTGGTTCCAGGGACTAAACATGGACTAGAGGTTATTAAATGACATGCTAAAAGACCATGTTACCCCTAGTAATGAACTAATAGAGACAAGGTGCGATGCGTGGCAGGGGCAACTGTTGGAAAAAGTCCCAAAAAGACTCCCTCGGGGTCTTCTTTCTTTAGTCCCAAATGCCCACTTTTAGTCCCTAAAAGTCCCTCCTGTTTGGTTTAGATGGGACTGACACGGAGTTTTTTTAGTCCCTACACCAAAATGTCCCTGTAAACAAACACCCTCTAATAATGCCGCTGGAAAATTGATGCAATGCCACAGTTAAAAGCAAATTACATGTTTAACGAATTTTATTGTTAATATAATCTCTATGTTAATATTAATCAATGCCACCGTTTGAGAAATGCTACTGTCTTGCTTTCTTTCCCATTTAGATAAGGTAGATGCTTCTTTTTGTTGGCTTCTGTGTCATCCACCGTTATTGACCACTAATTGTTTCCTTTGCACCTCTGTGTAAACAGGGTTATCTACTTCACCTCGTTGCCATTGTGACCTTTTGTTGCACTGCACAAAACACTTTTGTTTTAAGAGTGTTTTGTGCAGTTCAACCAAAATGTCACACCGACAACGTTGCTTGATTGCTTGATCTTAGTGGAACTGCACAAGAGGAGATCTTACTTCCTATCCGTTAAGGCGAATTTGGTTCAGATCTTCTTCTTGTGAGTTGTTTGAATTCCGCATCATGAGAGGTCAGTACTAGCCTTCTTTCACATGATTCTGCAGTGTGCTTTCATATGTTGTGCTACTTGTACGATAATGTTGCTTGATTTTAGTGAACTGCACAAATGGAGACAAGACTTCCAATCTGTATGTGCACCGTAATATCCCATTGAGGTAAGATAAGGATATTTCACAAGGAGCAGTTGAAGGATGGTTACATTACTCCCCACAAGACCAAACTAACTTCAGCTCAGAAGGACTGACAAATCTCCATTTTTTTGCTGTGATGCGCGAGTACAATGTTGTTCTAGGATTCTTTCTGGTGAGTTCCATTTTTCTAAAAGTGTGCTCTACATGGACCATGTATGTGCCTGTTGAAACTGTCAATTCATAGTACAGTTTGCTTTATACTAATCACTTTTTTGTATTTGTGCAAACAGGGGTGCTCAGCTTGATTTCAATGGGAACTGCACAAAATGTTCATGAATACATCGAATCATTCATTTCCACCACAAGAAAGGAGGTGCCGATAAGTTCAAGGCGTTGCAACATATAAGGGCGAAATCATACAAGCTACGCGCGAATTTGGTTGATTTTGGTGGAACTGCACAAAAAGAACAGCTGGTTTATTTAGCACGAGGTGCCATGTCAATGTCCGAACTGATGGCAAACCCTGCCCATTCCACAATCGTAGGCATTTGATATTTTGGAATGGGACAACCTTGTCAAATTTTGCTCATTGATTTTAGCAAGACATGCGTTTGATATTTTCGAATGGGACACCCTTTGCTGTCAGCAGCATCGATCAATTTTTTCTTTATTCTTTAGTTGTGAAGTAAATATTGCCTCTGACATGTGAGTAGCTGAGATGCATAATCATCGATTGTTTTGAATGTTCTCTATGAATTGCCAGGCCTGTGTGTTTGATTGCAATGTATAGAAACGCTAAAAAGCTGCTCAAACTCTTTGTACTCCTTCTGTTCCTTTTTACTTCGCACATTGGGAAAGTGCATACTTTTTTGTATAAGATTGGTCAAAGTAGAGATACTTTGACTGCAGACAAAACTTGTATGCAGACTAGAAAGGACCGGAGGGAGTACATGTGAAACTGCTGCAAACGAGGTGATCACCCTAGGAATAATGCTAGTACGTATTGTTTTGCATGTTCATCCAATGCCAGTGATACAGGAATTCGAACTAATCGAAATAAATTCATTCATACACGGTCGGATTTCATATAAACATGCCGGATTTCATTACATTTCATACATTCTTCAACTAAAAAGGGGTGCGCTGGAGGTATAATTAATTAACCGAAGCTACCCACCTGTGTCCCGCTGAGCCAAACAGAAGCTTCAGTGACTTAGCTGCAGGTGCAGTTGCGTAACTGACATGTGGCATGTTGGGCCCACGTGTCAGTCAGCCAACTGCACCAGCAATTAAGTAGAAGCAGCGTTCTTCTCCAACGCAGCTCTCCAACTCCAATTCGCCGCCAAGAAGCTAACCGGCCGTCAATGGTCAACCCGCCTAGCTTGGCTTCAACCGAAGGGTAGCCAGCGGTGGCCTTACTTGGACCCGAGCGGCGGCGACCTACCGTGTTCTACTCTTCCTCGTTTTCTATGTGGCGCGGCCTCGTTGGCAGCAGGGAGGGGCCTCGGCGGAGCCGGCGATGTCCTCTGTCTCGTTGCCGGCGGGCGGCGCCTAAGCGGAGCGGTGGAAATCCTCCCCCACGTTGCCGGCAGGGTGGGGCCTCGGCTGAGCCGGCGATGTCCTCTGCCTCGTTGTTGGCGGGGCGGGGCCTCGGCTGAGCCGGCGGTGTCCTCTGCCTCGTTGTTGGCGCCGCGGGGCCTCGACGAAGCAGGGCCTCGTCGACGCCAGCGGAGCGGGGACTCGTCGGAGCCGGCATTGTCCTCTGCCTCGTCCTCGGTCTCGCCAAACAGCGCCTTCGCCCGCTTCATCGCCCTCTTTGCTAGCCTCTTTGTAGGCGGCCGCAGCCTCCGCCACCCGCATGCGGTAACGCCAGCGCTCGAGGCGGCCCTTGCGGGCGGAGCGGTACGAGTCGAGCAGCGCCTCCTGCTCCGCCCGCTCCGCGGCGATCTGCTCCTCCGCCTGCAGGTGTTCCTGGAGGAGATGGTGGTTGTAGGCGGCGTGGGCCTGCGCCTCCCGGAACTACTCCTCACGCATCTACCTCACCCTGTCCACATATTGGGCACGGGCCTCGCCGATGGTCATGGTGCAACGCACCGGCGAGGATGGCGCGGAGGAGGGGGTTGGTGCCGGATCGTCGACTACCATGTTCTCCATTGGGACGTCGTCGTCCTCCGGCTGCCTGCCGGCCAGCCGGTCGGCAGCAATGGCTGCCATCTCCTTGTGGTCCGCCGTCCGCCCGTCCCGAAGAGTGCTGGAGTGCGAGGAAGCCATGGTGGGCAGTAGTGGTGTGGACAGGAGAAAGGGAACGGATGCGGATGACTGCGGCTATGGCCGGCGCAGCAGTTTATATAGCAATGGTGGGCGGGCGGAGGGACGGACATGTGGCGCCGGAGTAGCCGCCTCGGCAACCGCGTATCATTAATGTGGGCGGCAGATGGACGGACGGACGGCACTTGTGTCGTTTGAAGGCGGAGCAGTCGCCTGCACCGGGAAGCGGGGCGGGCGGCGCTGACTGTTTCGGGCGGAAAGCGCGCGCGGGCGAGGAGATGACATTACTTGGAGAGGATGACAATGGGAACCCACCAGGTCCATAGCCTCATGTACGCAAGTGCCTCCTTATTATATATATATATATAACTATAATTTATTTTGCTTCCTCCTGGTTTCCTGACATCACGGTCCCACACCATTGTCAACCTATGTAGTAAATAAACGAGAGAATTGCACAAGAAGCGGCCGACAGCTGGGACCAAGCAGCTCGAGCAGTATTTGTGTTTTTGAGGTGTGAGCACTGCAGAGTTTTTCGATGTTTAGCCCAGATATTAATTTTTCTCCTCTGAACAACAACGAAAACATCGCTGCAGGTATTAACTGGGCGGGCTGTGGCCCGTCTAGCCCAGGCCAGATATCCAGCCCAGATATTAATATTTTCAAGCTGAAAATGGCTAGCCCAGCTATACTTTTTTTAGGAATACCCAGGCAAGGTCAAGTTGTTATTCTCCGCCCCGTTGGGCTACAAATCTTTCCTAGGAGGGATGCATTAGGCTTAACAAGATAATGGGCTTTAAGAAATAATAAATGGGATGTAATTATAAAAACTGGCAGTAACTATAAAAAAATGCACCAAACACGTGATTACTTTATAAAATATTATTTTTGGATATTGAAAATTTTAATTTCATTAATTGTTGTGAGCGCAATGTTTCATTGGATTTTTACGTAATATAAATTTATATTGAAATTGTATTTAATCTGACTAGAAATTTCGGGATAAAAATAGTTCGGATCCCATCAAAATGTGGGAAATTTTATTGAATTCTGTTTTGAACGGTTGGTTGAAATGGGCTGTACTTTTAACAAACTGTAAATGGGCTGTAGTAAATTCCATTAGAATTCAAAAATGGGCTACACATTCTTACAAATCTCAAATGGGCTATAAGTTCTCTGCCACACACTTCTGGCCTTACTAAGTTGACGCGTCCCCTAAAAAAACAGAGTTGACGCGTATGCAAGGCTTTGTCAACTTATAGTCAACACACGGTTCTAGCAGCAGTGGCCGTTGGATGTCCATCCAACGGATGCCGTGCTTCTTCTTCAATCTCGGATATTCTAGCTTCACCCACCCAAAAAATGATTCCTCCCCCTGACATCTGGGGCGCACCGTTTCAGAAGCTGACCTATGGGCCTACTAAGTTGATCTGCATGCATTAAAAAAAAAAGTTGATGTACCAAGGGCTTTGTTAACTTAGTCAATATAAACGATTCTAGCTGCAGTGACCGTACGATGTCCATCCAACGGCCGTCGTGCTTCTTCAACCTCTGGTCTTCTTGCTCCAGCCGCCCAAAGCAGCGCCGGTCGTGCCGCCTGCTCCTGCCTCCCGTGGCCGGCTGTGCTGCCGCGGAGGCCTCACCGCCCCCTACTACTCCCACCGCTGGCCAGGCCATCCCTCCACTCACCCACACCCCCTGTTATTCTGCGGCGACGGCAGCCTCACACCGCAGCCGAACCAGAGAACGCTCGTACTCCTCTCCGCGTGGGCATCCACTGCCGCGTCTTGCCCGGCTCCGCGTTGTCACCTTCCTAGGCCTCGCCGTCGTCCACCGTCGTGGTGCTCTCGGCGCGGCGTGGTCAAAGTGGTCAACGACCGACTTCCATCGGAAGAGTACTGTACGTGGAGAGGCTGACAGCTGGGTCCACGACAGCCGCAAGGAAGTGCCTCCTTATTACACGGAAAATAATTATTCCTCCACCTGACAGCGGGGACCCACCGGATGGGCCACCAGTATTTTGTGAAAAAAATCGTTTCCTCCTGACTGTTGGGACCCACCGGACGGGCCACCGTATTTCGCAAAAAAATGTTCCCCCCGCTGTCAGCTCGGACCCAACGAAAGTGCCTCCTTATTACGCACGAAAAAATGAATACTCCCCCGGCTAGCTGGGACCCACCTTGGTGGGAGGCTGACTTGTGGGCCTATTAAGTTGACAGGGACGAAGGGCTTTGTCAACTTAGTCATATGAACGATTCTAGCTCCAGTGACCGTACGATGTCCATCCAACGGCCGTAGTGCTTCTTCAACCTCTGGTCTTCTTGCTCCAGCCGCCCAAAGCAGCGCCAGTCGTGCCGCATGCTCCTGCCTCCCGTGGCCGGCTGTGCTGCCGCAGAGGCCTCACCGCCCCCTACTATTCCCACCGCTGGCCAGGCCCTGTGGCGACGGCAGCCTCACACGGCAGCCGAACCAGTGAACCCTCGTACTCCTCTCCGCGTGGGCTTCCACTGCCGCGTCTTCCCCGGCTCCACGTCGTCCCCTTCCTAGGCCTCGCCGTTGTCAACCGCCGTGGTGCTCTCCGCGCAGCGTGGTCAACGTGGTCAAGGAACGACTTCTATTGGAAGAGTACTGTACGTGGAGAGGCTGACAGCTGGATCCACGGCCACAACACAGTTTTTTTGTGATTTGCCAAGTAAGTCGCTTTGTCAGGCCTGCTGGGCTGCAAATCTTTCAAGACGAGGAGAGCTTTCATTCGGCTGGCCAAGAAAATGGCCCATCAGTAATGAGAAATGGGCTGTACATTTTTAAAACACATCAAACCGGCAATTAGTTTCAAATATCTTTTTTTTCATTTCAAGATTTTAAATTACATTAATTTTTATGCGTGGAGAATTTGTTGGATTTTATATTGATATACATTTATTTTTAAAATCAGTTTGAATGTGAGTCGAAATTTTGGGATTAAAAACAGTTCAGACCGCACCGAAATATGCAAAATTTTGTATAATTTTTTAACCGTGGGCACAATATGGGCTGTAATGCTAACATAAATAATATGGGCTCCAAAAAAAACCTTAAGAATTAGCAAATGGGCTGTAAATTATTAGAAATAATGGCAGATGGGTTGTATGCTGTTTTCCATAGATTTGAGGCTTTCCTAAAAAAAAGGTTGACGCACCAGCACTGACTGTTGGATGTCCATCCAACGACCGTCGTGCTTCTTCAATCTCTGCTCTTCCTGCTCCAGCTGCTCAAACAAGCGCCGGCGGGACTGCCTGCTCCCTCCTCCCGCGGCCGGCTGTGCTGCTGCGCAGGCCTCACCGCCCCACTGTACTCCCATCGCTGGCCTAGCCATCCCTCTACTCCCATCGTTGGCCTAACCAGTAAACCCTCGTACAGTCGTACTCCCCTCCGCGTGGGAAACAACTGCCGAGTCTTCCCTGCCTCTATGTCGTCCCCTTCCTAGGCCTTGCCGTTGTCCACCACCGTGGTGCTCTCGGCGCGGCGTGGTTGTTGGGGAATGTAGTAATTTCAAAAAATTTCCTACGCACACTCAAGATCATGGTGATGCATAGCAACGAGAGGGGAGAGTGTTGTCCACGTACCCTCGTAGACCGACAGCGGAAGCGTTATCACAACGCGGTTGATGTAGTCGTACGTCTTCACGATCCGACCGATCAAGTACCGAACGTACGGCACCTCCAAGTTCTACACACGTTCAGCTCGATGACGTCCCTCGAACTCCGATCCAGCCGAGTGTTGAGGGAGAGTTTCGTCAGCACGACGGCGTGGTGACGATGATCATGTTCCACCGACGCAGGGCTTCGCCTAAGCTCCGCAACGGTATTATCGAGGTGTAATATGGTGGAGGGGGGCACCGCAGACGGCTAAGAGATCTCAAGGATCAATTGTTGTGTCTCTGGGGTGCCCCCCTGCCCCCGTATATAAAGGAGCAAGGGGGAGGCAGCCGGCCAAGGGGAGAGGCGCGCCATAGGGGGGAGTCCTACTCCCACCGGGAGTAGGACTCCTCCTTTCCTTGTGGGAGTAGGAGAAGGGAAGGGGGAAGGAGAAAGAAGGAAGGGTGCGCCCCCCTTCCCTAGTCCAATTCGGACCAGACCATGGGGAGGGGTGCGGCCACCTTTTGAGGCCTTTCTCTCCTTTCCCGTATGGCCCATTAAGGCCCAATACGAATTCCCGTAACTCTCCGGTACTCCGAAAAATACCCGAATCACTCGGAACCTTTCCGAAGTCCGAATATAGTCGTCCAATATATCGATTTTTACGTCTCGACCATTTCGAGACTCCTCGTCATATCCCCGATCTCATCCGGGACTCCGAACTCCTTCGGTACATCAAAACTCAATAAAACTGTCATCGTAACGTTAAGCGTGCGGACCCTACGGGTTCGAGAACTATGTAGACATGACCGAGACACGTCTCCGGTCAATAACCAATAGCGGGACCTGGATGCCCATATTGGCTCCCACATATTCTACGAAGATCTTTATCGGTCAGACCGCATAACAACATACGTTGTTCCCTTTGTCACCGGTATGTTACTTGCCCGAGATTTGATCGTCGGTATCTCGATACCTAGTTCAATCTCGTTACCGGCAAGTCTCTTTACTCGTTCCGTAACACATCATTCCGCAACTAACTCATTAGTCACAATGCTTGCAAGGCTTATAGTGATGTGCATTACCGAGTGGGCCCAGAGATACCTCTCCGACAATTGGAGTGACAAATCCTAATCTCGAAATACGCCAACCCAACAAGTACCTTTGGAGACACCTGTAGAGTACCTTTATAATCACCCATTTACGTTGTGACATTTGGTAGCACACAAAGTGTTCCTCCGGTAAACGGGAGTTGCATAATCTCATAGTCATAGAAACATGTATAAGTCATGAAGAAAGCAATAGCAACATACTAAACGATCGAGTGCTAAGCTAACGGAATGGGTCAAGTCAATCACGTCATTCTTCCTAATGAGGTGATCTCGTTAATCAAATGACAACTCATGTCCATGGCTAGGAAACATAACCATCTTTGATTAACGAGCTAGTCAAGTAGAGGCATACTAGTGACACTCTGTTTGTCTATGTATTCACACATGTATTATGTTTCCGGTTAATACAATTCTAGCATAAATAATAAACATTTATCATGATATAAGGAAATATATAATACTTTATTATTGCCTCTAGGGCATATTTCCTTCAGTGGTCAATGTGGTCAACGACCGACTTCCATCGGAAGAGTACTGTGCGTGGAGACGCTGACAGCTGGGTCCACGGCCGCAGCAAGGAAGTGCCTCCTTATTACGCGCAAAATAATTATTCCTCCACCTGACAGAGGGGACCCACCGGACGGGCCACCGTATTTCGCGAAAAAAATGTTTCCCCCTGACTGCTGGGACCCACCAGCTACACCTTCGCACGCAAGGAAGTGCGTCCGGGGAAAAAACAAAATGATTCGCCCCCCTGACTGCTGGGACCCACCAGCTACATCTTCGCACGCAAGGAAGTGCCTGACAGTCGGGACCCACCTGGTCGAAGCGTACGTAGCGTTGTCATTCTGGTCGCGAACGTGTACGTACATATATACTGGTGGATGTAGAGGCGCGCACGTGTCGTAGTAGAGGTGCGCACGTAGCATGTACACGTACGTACAGCGGCCAGGGTGCAAGAAAGAAAATACGGCCACGTATGTGTACATATGGGCGGGGTCTGGAACGCCTACTCACGCATACGTACGGCGAGGGCTCGTTGACATGGCTGGGTCGGAACGGAGAAACAGTGTCGTCGTCGTGTTCATGGGGAGGCAACGGAATGCGTCGTGTTCATGGGGAGGCAACGGAATGCGTCGTGTTCATCGGGAGGCAATGGAACGCGTGGGAGCCAACCGGCTGGCTCGGAACGGAATGCGTGGTCGTGTTCATCGGGAGGGCTTGGACGGAACAGGCGATGGAAACGAGGCCTGGTGTACCGCACAACGGAGGAAACGGACCTCCTACATTCGGAACGGGGTCCTGTTGATCAGGAGGGGTGTGGCGTACCGCAAAACGGACGAAACGGACCTCCTACGGTCGAAACAGGGTCCTGTTGATCGGGAGGGGTGTGGCGTACCACAAAACGGACCTCCTACGGTCGAAATGGGGGTCCTGTTCATTGGGAGGGGTGTGGCGTACCGCAAAACGGGACTCCACGGGATACTGTTCATTTCCGCCGTCGACCTCCTCCAGCCTCCACGGGCTACCGTCGACCACCTCCAGCCTCCACGGGCTCCTGTTCATCCAGCCTCCACCGCGCGCTACTCGACCGGCTACTGTTCAACCACCCCTCCACGGGCACCCCTCCACCGTCTACTGTTCATACAGCCCTCCACACCAGAGGGTCCTGTTCAACCATCCCTCCACGGGCACCCCTCCACCGTCTACTGTTCATCCAGCCCTCCACCACACCACGGGGTCCTGTTCATCCAGAGGCAACGCCACCGCTCACTGTTCATCAAAACCCCCCCGCAACGCTCACTGTTCATCCCAGAGGTAGCATTGATCGGCTTCAGTTAGCAGCAGTAGCGAAGGAATCGCTCGATCGGGTTCAGTTAATAGCCATCGATCGATCGCTCGGGTTCAGTAACGTGTAGCCTGCAGTGCAATCGCTCGGGTTCAGTTAGAGCCCAACGCCTCGCTCGGGTTCAGTTAGAGCCAACGCCTCGCACACACGCACGTACGTGTACAAGAGAAACGCGCATCGCTTGGCCCCCGACCTCCCACCGTAACCGGGAACTCCCCGAAATTTTCCTCGCCCTTGCTTCTACCATGGTTTTTTCCGTCATGGACGGCCCAAAGAATGTCATGCAGCTGCGTCTCCGGCCCGCCCAGGACGAAAAGCCCATTTTCTGTCATGATTTTTTGTCATAGAAGTAGGAGCCCACCACATCTATGATGATACCGGGTTTTGTCACAATTATCGTCATAGAAGTGTCATATGTATGACAGAATTTTTTTTCGTTCAGCCCAAAATGTCACGGATGTGTCTTTTTTTTGTAGTATATGGACCCGAAGGTCGGAGGTAAACTACTCACACATCATCGGAGAGGCCATGGTGTTGATGTAGAAGCCCTCCGTGATCGATGCTGTAACACCCACGATGCGGCTATATCTCCCACGTGTCGAGGCACGACTTAGAGGCATAACCGCATAGTGGTTTTGTCGCAAGAAGGGTCATCTTCACACAATCCCATGTAATGAACAAGAATGGGATAAAGAGTTGGCTTACAATCGCCACTTCACACAATACATAAAATATAATTCATACATCATCCAAAATACAAACATAGACCGACTACGGTCAAGATCCAAATGAAATTAAGACAACCCCAAATGCTAGATCCCCGATCGTCCCAACTGGGCTCCACTACTGATCATCAGGAAAAGACACATAGTAACGACCACGTTCCTCATCGAACTCCCACTTGAGATCGACCCCATCATCTGCACTGGCATCGTCGGCACCTGCAACTGTTTTGGTAGAATCTGTGAGTCACGAGGACTCAGCAATCTCACACCCGCGAGATCAAGACTATTTAAGCTTATAGGTAAGGATGGTGTAATGAGGTGGAGCTGCAGCGGCAAAAGCATATAGGGTGGCTAACATACGCAAGAAAGAGCGAGAAGAGAAGCAACGGAACGGTCGTCATCTAGCAATGACCAAGAAGTGATCCTGAACTCCTACTTACGTCATACATAACACAAACCGTGTTCACTTCCCGGACTCCGCCGAGAAGAGACCATCATGGCTACACACGCAGTTGATGTATATTAAATGGGTCAAGTGACAAGTTCTCTACAACCGGACATTAACAAATTCCCATCTGCCTCCGGGCACGGCTTTCGAAAGATATTACTCTGCAGGGGTGTCCCAACTTAGCCCATCATAAGCTCTCACGGTCAACGAAGGATAAACCTTCTCCCGGAAAGACCCGATCAGTCTCGGAATCCCGATTTACAAGACATTTCGACAATGGTAAAACAAGACCAGCAAAGCCGCCCGAATGTGCCGACAAATCCCGATAGGAGCTGCGCATATCTCGTTCTCAGGGCACACCGGATGAACAATACGTACAGCTAAAACCAATCCTCGAGTTTCCCCAAGGTGGCGCTGCAAGTGGCTCTAGTTTGGACCAGCACTCAGAGGAACACTGGCCCGGGGGTTTAAATAAAGATGACCCTCGGGCTCACGAAAACCCAGGGAAAATGGCTTAGGCGGCAAATGGTAAAACCAAAGTTGGGCCTTGCTGGAGGAGTTTTAATCAAGGCGAGCTGTCAAGGGGGTCCCATAAATCACCCGACCGCGTAAGGAACGCAAACTCAAGGAACATAATCCCGGTATAACAGAAACTAGGGCGGCAAGAGTGGAACAAAACACCAGGCATAAGGCCGAGCCTTCCACCCTTTACCAAATATATATAGATGCATTAATTAAATAAGAGATATTGTGATATCCCAACATATCCATGTTCCGACATGGAACAAACTTCAACTTCACCTGCAACTAGCAACGCTATAAGAAGGGCTGAGCAAAAGCGGTAACTTAGCCAAACAACGGTTTGCTAGGAAAGGATGGTTAGAGGCTGACATGGCAAAATGGGAGGCATGATATAGCAAGTGATAGGTAGCGCAGCATGGCAATAGAGTGAACAACTAGCAAAGCAAAGATAGAAGTGATTTCGAGGGGTGGTCATCTTGCCTGCAAGGTTCTCAGAGTTGTCGAAAGCTTGATCCTCGTAAGCGTACTCAACAGGCTCCTCGTTCACGAACTCGTCTCCCGGCTCTACCCAAGACAAGAACACAAACAAATGAAACCACAATCAACCACGAGAAATGCACAAGCAACATGATGCAAAACATGTATGATATGCAAGATATGATATGCGATGCATATGCGTGCTCCGGAAGGAAAATGATGAACAAGGCAGTAAATTGCCAAACCAAGCATGCCACTGGAAAGATGAGATAATTTCGGTTGAAATCGATATAAAGATCACCGGAATCGGATGCACGGTTTGCAAATGGCAAGCAAAACAAGAATGACGCGAATCTGCGATAAACAGCATGATAGCACTTAAAATGCAACAAACATCAATGCTGCAGCACTCCAACATAGCAACAAAGCATATGAAAGTAATCTACAAGAGATGCTTGATAAAAGATGAACACTGAGCTATGGTTAGTTCACAACATAACAAGCTCAAACAAGCATGGCAAAAGTGCAAAAGATAACAGGATCACAGACTTAGTGAAAAACTGGACATGGAAGAAAACAGCATCAGGTAGCAATGTTCAGAGCACGAAATCAACATGCTACAGGAACTTAACATAGCAAAGCAAGGCATGGAAGTGTTCTACTAAATGCATACGACAAAAGTCCCTTACTAACAATAAGCCAAAACGGACCAGAAGATATGATGGCAAGCATGTAAACATAGCAAGTTTCGTTATCAGGTTTCAGACTTAGAAGAAAACAGAGCATGGCAGAAATAATAATATGAGGGCATGTTGGTGAGCTTGATGCACTCACCACAAAGAAATGCATCACAAAAAAAGCATACCTACAGCAAGATGGAAAGTTTATGAAGCTATCCATGGCAATAACAAAAGCATAGCATGTATGGATCAACTACAATAGGCTTGGCAAAATTGCATATCATGTTGAGAATCTGCTAGAAATATTTTATAGCAAAAGTAGAACAAGATTGAGTCATGCTATGGCACTCCATAATTGCAAACAAGGGCAGGAATGGATCAATTACAACTATAGCTACAAAACATCCTTACTGAACATCTCCAAAATATGCATGGATCTCTCTGTAGCATCAAGTTTACATGGCAACAAAATAACAGCAGACAAAGACTTAGAGAAAACACCAAGTCCCTGAAATCAGAAACATTACGGAGCCTACTTTGCATGCTTGTGCTAGTCACCACAGAGATCACACAAATACATGGCATACACCCTTGGAAAGATGGCATGGCATACAACAAAACACATGTAGAGCTCATGCCCATAAGATGCACAGATTAAATGATACAAAAATGACAAATCTCCAAGTTCTGATAAGAACCAGCAGATAACAGCAACTAGCCCTCTTGCAACAGAGATTTGGGCATCAAGATGACATCTAATGAACATGGTGCAATTGAACAAAATGTAGAGCATCACGAGGCGAACAATTTGACATATTACACGCGCGAATCGGAGCTACATGCAAGGAGTTATACAATGATGAACAAGGCAATATGCTGTAAGATATCAATGACTTGGAAAAACGGGGGACAGGGAAAAGTCAACGCTACAGTGCGGATCGGGATCTCAGGCGATGGGAGAGAGCTCGGGCTCGGGCCCTGCCCGCCGGCGACGATGGAGAGGAAGGCGAGGCGGGGCGGCGGCCGGAGGGAGGAGAGGACGGAGGGGCGGCGGCGCTGGTGGCCGGAGGGAGGCGCGGCGGGCGAGGCGGCGAAGGCGGCGAGCCTCGGGCGCGGGGCAGGCGCCTCGGGCGGCGGCGGTGTTCGGGCCCCGCGGGCCGGATCTGGGCTCGCGGGCCCGCGGCGGCGCGCGGCGGGAACGGCGGCGACAGCGACAGGTGGCGCGACGGGATTCACCGGGGACGGCGGTGCGGACACGTCCGGCGGCGGGGAATTTTGTCCGGGCGCGAGGTGGAAGAAGGTAGGGTTTGGACTGTGATTCGTTTTTCGGGGGTCTCACATATAAATAGGTAGAGGGAGCTAGGAGGCTCCAAATGAGGTGCGGTTTTCGCCCACACGATCGTGATCGAACGACCTAGAGCATGGAAGAGAGTTTGGTGGGTTTTGAGCTGGTTTTTAGGAGGTTTTTTGCTGGACACTCAAATGGACTTTGCGGATGCCCGGATAACCGTTGGAGTACCAAACGACCTCCAAATGGAACGAAACTTGACCGGTGGTCTCCGGGTGGTATATTAAGGCCACTTGACAAGCCTCGGTCCATTCCGAGAAAGTTTGACACCCGCACATGAAAGAAAACAAGAGGGGTGCACCGGAGGAGATAGGAGCGCCGGATTGCAAAACGGACAACGGGGAAAATGTTCGGATGCAAGAGACGAACACGTATGCAAATGCAATGCACATGATGACATGATATGAAATGCATGACATGAAAAAAAATACAAAACGAAAGACAAAACCCGACCACGGAGAGAAAATCATAACACATAGCCGAAAATGGCAAGAGTCGGAGTTACAAATATGGCAAGTCACATGCGGGGTGTTACAAATGCCCCCTCCGGCGGAGCTCCGGAACAGGCCCCAAGATGGGATCTCATGGGTACAGAAGGTTGTGGTGGTGGAATTAGGTTTTTGGCTCCGTATCTAGTAGTTTGGGGGTACGTAGGTATATATAGGTGGAAGGAGTACGTCAGTGGAGCAACGTGGGGCCCACAAGGGTGGAGGGCGCGCCTGGGGGGGGGGGTAGGCGCGCCCCCTACCTCGTGCCCTCCTGGTTGATGTCTTGACGTAGGGTCCAAGTCCTCTGGATCACGTTCGTTCCGAAAATCACGTTCCCGAAGGTTTCATTCCGTTTGGACTCCGTTTGATATTCTTTTTCTGCGAAACTCTGAAATAGGCAAAAAACAACAATTCTGGGCTGGGCCTCCGGTTAATAGGTTAGTCCCAAAAAATAATATAAAAGTGTATAATAAAGCCCATTAATGTCCAAAACAGAATATAATATAGCATGGAACAATAAAAAATTATAGATACGTTGGAGACGTATCAGCAGCCTCAGTGGTGTTAACCTCCGTTCGTTCAATGACAGGTGGGTTGGGCACAGTCACATTCTCCTTGAGAATGACTTGATTAGTAGCAGGGGGTGTGGCAACTCATTCTTCTTCTCTTTCTCCTTGATCTTCATCGGCTGATGCAGCCGGAATGTCTTCAACAACTTTAGCTTCATACTCAGAGACATTCGCAGTAGGGGTGGCTTCAGGAAACACTTGACATGCTACTGAGCTTTGTTGCGCTTCCCCTTCCGGAATGCTCGACATGGTGACCTGCGTCCTGGGGCCTTTGCGAAGCCTGCGAGAAGTTGGCGACGCCTGTGGTGATGGAGTGGTCTGCACCATGTAGTTGTCGTCCTCAAGCACTGGAGTGGTGACTTGAGGTGGTGGAGTTCTGGGTGTCTCATCATGAATGGGGGTGTCTTGTGGAGGGCGATCGGCCAATGAATCATCCTGAGCAATTGGCGTCAATGGACGACCAATGCTGATGAGTTCGCTATTCGTAAGAACAGGCGATGATACCATTTGGTGATCAAGTTGAGGAAGGACTACATCATCTTCTACATTGTCTTCATGACCAATGTATTCAGCTGTGGTGGGGTCAACAGCTGGAACTTCCTCATCTTCAGAAGCCTCTGTGAAAGCAGGCTCGTGAATCACAAGGCGACGTTCTTGGTTGGTGGAGGCTGGACGGGCAACAAAAATGGGCTTAGCAACAAGGGGTTCAGAGGCCGCAGCATGCTCTTTCTTTGAAGACTTTGTCTTCAATTTCTTCTTCGATGGTGCATCATCAGAAGCATTCTCGTGCTTGCGTTTCTTGGCTTCGGCTTCAGCTGCCCTTGTCTTCTTCAGTTCTGAAGCTGCTAAGGGGACCTTAGGCTTCGAGCCTGTCATGCTGGCAGGGAAGACAATGTGAGGTTCTTTCTGCCTTGATGCTTCACTTTGGAATTCAACAGACTTCTTCTTTTGTTTGGCAGCCATCTTGGGGTCGATGCCAGGACGCCCAAGAGCCTTGCGCTTCTCAGCCTCATTGTGTGCTTGAACACATTTTTGCGCAAAGTACTTCATGCGCTCTCTTGAACCTTTTGCTTCTTCACGCTTCTTATGAAACTGTTCCTTGAGCTCATGCAACATCTTCTTGAAGATCTGAACATCTTCCACGCTGAGCTTGGCCATGTTCTTCTTGAAGTGAACCTTCTCATAGTCAATTTTATTCTTGAGCTCGACAATCTTCTGAGCCAAGGCCAACTCATTTGCAATGGCTCCGTGAAATGTGATGCTGATGTCCACAGGAAGCTGAAGATCATCAATGCTAATGCTCTGGTCGTCGAACCACTCACCAATGAAGTTGTTCAGTATATCAATATCAAAGAGGGGCAGATCGTTGAAGATCTCCACCTCTTGCTTGCTCTTGATCAGTAGCTCAAAGGCATCATCACCAAGATCTTCATCGCTGGACAGATCAATGGTGTCATCCTAATTGCGCAGAATGGCAGCATGAGTCATTTCATGCCCAGAAATCTTCTTGGGCTTCTTGGTTTTCTTTGTCTTCTCGGTCTTCTTGGAGACACGAGATAGATCTTTAGATTGCACACTGGGTTTAGGAGGTGCAGTGTCCAATGGCTTCACACGCGAAGCTTTTGGTGAGGCAGAGGGCTTCGAAGCCTTTGTTTTCTTCTTCTTCTTCTGCGGCTTTGGGGGTGCTGGCGCGTCTTCAGAGTCAGCGTCATCAGTAGATTGATCCACTGTGGCCCTCTGAGCTGCGATGTGAGAGAGAAGGCCATCAAAGTTGTCAAAGGGGCCGATGACATTGGGATTTGCATCACGGGTGCCATCAGCCCTCGGAGCAGACGGACCAGGGTTGAAGTCGAGCCCAAATGCCTTCTTGTTGTTAGCCGCTGACTCCTTTGCAAACTAAAAATTGTGCTTGAAGAGATTGTCTTCGCGACACCATAGCATTGACGTCGGATCAACATTCTCAGGTTGTGGTCCTCGGACCATGCATGGGTAGAAGCCTTGAGCAATGGCATCAGACTTGGACTTAGGCTGCATATTTCTGTATAGAATATCTCCCCATGGGCGCTTGATGGCGTTCTTTCCAGCATATTCTGCAGTCACAAATCTGTACTTGAACCATTCTTCCGCCCAATATCATCGAATCCATTGGATTCGGGTCTTGCGCTAGCCATAGCTTTCCTTAGGATCTGTCTTGTACATCTCAAACAGATCAGGAGGTAAATCCTTAGCTGTATCTCCACGGCGCTGCCTGCCGCCCTTTCTAGCTGATTTCTCTGTTGCCATTATATTCAGAGTGAATGGCTTCAAGATAGTGAATGGCTTCCTTTTGCTGGTCAGACAGGAACTGGCTTCAGGTGAGTGAATATGACGCTGTAAGAACTCTGCAAATGAATGCAGACTATGAGAACCAAGGGATTCTCCCACGGACATGTAATTGTGACAACATTAGAGGTGCGAGGGAAGGGGGAGAGGTCATATGCATTCTCAGAAGATTTTGAAGATAAATCGGTTTGAAAACATTGACCTCATAGTGCGAAGACATTCACTTATTTGATGAGAGTTGGTTCCAGATTTGTACGAATCCATGAATAAGTACAAGTGAGGAATCTAACTAGTTGTGAAGCATAAGTGAATATACTTGGCATGATATGCGATGTAGATGAAGACGGATCCAGATTTGATAGTGAAGAAACCACTTTTGATTGAAGTGGATAGATTTGACGGATCAAAAAGGCAATAAAAAGTAAGTTATAATTACCGCTGACGAACTGCTAGACGAGGTGAAGAGAGAGGCCGAGCAGTTCAATCTCCCGCGCCCTAACTTGGTGGCGGAAGAAACCTATGGCGGCGGCGGAGAGGACGAGGTCCGCGGCCGGCGTGAGGACATCGTCGAAGTAGTCGCGACAGCTAAGCGCTTCGTCTCTGGCGTTGACGCGAGCTAGCGGAGGAGCTAGGGTTTGTGTGAGGTGGAAGAAGAGATAATGACCGTGGTGAGTGTATATTTATAAGGAAAGGGACAACACAACGTAATTACGCAGGTGCCCCTGGCGGTTCACATCTGAAGGAAACATGGTATGCATGCAACTTATTGGAAGTTGTTCCATGTTCCCACGCACGCCTGGATTGTCGGGTGGTCGTTCCAGCTTCTCCGGTAATAAGGATATAGCATTAAAAACAAATTTCAACTTTTGTCTCTTTGTCTTCTGTTGACAAGGATGCAAAGAAGACAATCGACAGGTTTCAATAGAATGCATATGATTTGGATAGATAGAATTTGAGGTAGAAGCACAGAAGGGGTCAGGGTCCGATCACATTCACTTAGATCAAAAATTCAAGTATGAAGATACAGCTATAAGTGAATGCTGTAGAGGACTGAACACGAATATATGTATATATCAGCATAAGACCAACTCAACATTGTGAAGATAAACGTAAAGTCAAATCAAGGTTGAAGACAAATCAAATGCGAAGACTATGCAATTATGACGCCAATAGAAACACTTCAAAAGAATATGGTGGTGGCGTTACCCACCGTATAGGAAGTATTAGACCCAGACACAACACAATTATCATGGCGCTCCGAAGTCAAATTCCGCATTAATGTCTTCACACTTAGAGTGTATGTCTTCATTGATTGAAGATACACGTAACTTCGTGTGTTGCACATCTAAGTCATCAATATGCATAAGCATTAGGATGTGTGTCCAATTACAGGACATTCGAGGATTCTAAGATATTTAGCTCACACCGCAACTTGCAAAACCTTTTCTCATCCAAGGGCTTTGTGAAGATATCTGCCAATTGCTCTTCAGTGTTGACGTGAATGATATCAATATCTTCCTTCATGACACGATCTCTGAGAAAGTGATGACGAATCTGAATGTGTTTTGTCTTCGAGTGCTGGACTGGGTTGTTGGCAATCTTGATGGCGCTTTCATTGTTGCAGTAAAGTGGCACTTGCTTCAGGTGGATGCCATAGTCCTTGAGAGTTTGCTTCATCCATAGAAGCTGAGCGCAGCAAGATCCAGCAGCAATGTATTCAGATTCAGCAGTGGAGAGGGATACACAGTTCTGCTTCTTTCAAGACCAACAGACAAGAGATCGTCCAAGAAAATGACATGTTCTTGATGTGGACTTGCGATCAACCTTGTCACCAGCATAATCAGCATATGAGAATCCAACTAGATCAAACTCTGAGCCCCTGGGATACCATAATCTTAGTGTTGGGGTGTAAGCCAAATATCGAAGAATTTGCTTCACTACTAAGTGATGCGATTCCTTTGGTGCCGCTTGGAATCGGGCACACATGTAAACGCTAAGCATTATATCTGGCCTAGATGCACATAAATAGAGTAAAGAACCAATCATGGAGCGGTATAACTTTTGATCGAACTCTTTACCATTGTCATCGGGACCCAATTGACCTTTGGTTGGCATTGGCGTCATGTACCCTTTGCAGTCTTGCATTCCAAACTTCTTCAGGCAATCTTTGAGGTATTTCTCTTGTGATATGAAGATGTCATTGCTCTGCTGACGGATTTGAAGACCGAGGAAGAATTTCAGCTCACCCATCATGGACATCTGATATTGCTCTTGCATCATGTGTCCAAACTCATCACTGTATCTCTTGTCAGTGCAGCCGAAGATAATGTCATCCACATAGATCCGGCATACAAACAGTTCACCATCGTATGTCTTCGTGAAGAGAGTGGGATCCAGGGAACCAGGTTTGAAGCCTTTGCTCTTCAGGAAGTCTTTGAGTGTGTCATACCAAGCACGAGGGGCTTGTTTGAGGCCATATAGTGCCTTGTTGAGCTTGTATACCATGTCAGGATGTTTTGGGTCCTCAAAGCCAGGTGCATGTGCAACATACACTTCTTCTTCAATCTTGCCATTGAGAAAAGCACTCTTCACATCCATTTGGTACAGGAGGATGTTGTGATGGTTGGCATAGGCTAGCAGTATGCGAATGGCTTCAAGCCTAGCCATCGGAGCAAATGTTTCATCGAAGTCAATCCCTTCAACTTGAGTGTATCCTTGAGCAACGAGACGAGCCCTGTTTCTGACAACTTGACCATGCTCTTCTTGTTTGTTGCGATAGATCCATTTAGTGCCTATGATATTGTGCTTGCAAGGATCAGGACGCTTAACCAATTCCCACACATTGTTCAGCTCGAACTGTTGAAGCTCTTTTTGCATAGCTTGAATCCATTCAGGTTCCATGAAGGCTTCAGCAACTTTCTTGGGTTCAGATATAGAGACAAATGCAAAGTGCCCAGCGAAATTTGCTAGCTGTGTTGCTGTTGAACAAGTGAGTGGACCAGGTGCATTGATGCTATCAATTATCTTCTCAATCTATACTTCATTTGTAACACGATGATGAACTGGATGAAGACTTTGCCCTTGCTGATCATTGTCTTCGTCTTCAGCATTGGCTTTAGGCTGAGCAGTGTCTTCAGGTTGATTAGGTGCATAAATGATGATTTCTTCTTCAGCCCGTGCCTCTGAAGGTATGATTTCTCCAGTACCCATAAGCTTGATCGATGCACTAGGTGAGACTTCATCTAGCACATTTGGCAGGTGCTCTCTTTGCGAGCCGTTAGTTTCATCGAACCGCACATCCACAGTTTCAACCACTTTATAGTGAAAGAGGTTTAAGACTCTGTAGGAGTGCGAATCCTTTCCGTAGCCAAGCATAAAACCTTCATGTGCTTTCAGTGCAAATTTTGAAGTGTGATGTGGATCCTTGATCCAGCACCTAGCACCAAATACTCTGAAGTAACTGACATTTGGCTTCTTACCAGTTAGGAGCTCATAGGATGTCTTCTTTAGAAGCTTGTGAAGATAAACACGGTTGATGACATGGCATGCAGTATCAATGGCTTCAGGCTAGAACTTCCTTGGAGTCTTGTACTCATCAAGCATCGTCCGAGCCATCTCAATGAGTGTTCTGTTCTTGCGCTCCATGATGCCATTCTGCTGAGGTGTGTATGGAGCTGAGAACTCATGAGTGATGCCCAATGTATCAAGATAAGTATCAAGGCCGGTGTTCTTGAACTCTGTGCCGTTGTCACTTCTGATGTGCTTGATCTTGATGCCATAGTTCGTCATGGCAAGATTGACGAATCGTCTGAAGACATCCTGCACTTCATTCTTGTAGAGAATTATATGTACCCATGTATATCTAGAGTAATCATCAACAATGACGAAGCCATAGAGGCAAGCAGTGATAGTAAGGGTAGAGTAGTGAGTAGGGCCAAATAAGTCCATGTGAAGCAGCTCGAAGGGACGAGTCGTCGTCATGATTGTCTTCGAGGGATGCTTGGCCCTAGTCATCTTTCCAGCTTCGCAGGCACCACACAGATGATCCTTCTTGAATTGACGCCCTGGATGCCAACGACATGTTTCTTCTTCGCGAGTGTGTACAAGTTCCTCATGTCAGCACTCTGAAGCTTTTGCTAGAAGACATACGGCCAACTGTGGTCTTGCTGAGAAATCTACCATGTACAGATCATCTTTTCGATACCCTTCAAAAAGTATAGATTTGTCAGATTCCATAAGCACAAGGCAACGATATTTTCCAAATATCACAATCATGTTCAAGTCACAAAGCATTGAGACAGACATTAAGTTGAAACCAAGGGATTCAACAAGCATCACTTTATCCATGTGCAGATCCTTTGAGATTGCAACTCTACCTAGACCCAATACCTTGCTTTTACCAGTGTCAGCAAATGTGATGTGACTCTTGACAGATGGATGTAGGGTTGAATCCATCAGAAGACTTTGATCACCAGTCATGTGGTTAGTGCATCCATTGTCCATAATCCATTCTGAAGCCTTTGGTGTCATACCCTACAGTGCAGTTTGGGGGATAGGCTTCACCAAGGGTATTGTAAGCATAAACATTTGACGAACAAGTGGATTATGAAAGTTCAGATCTTGGTTAGGATAAAGGGGATGATTGTCAAGCAATCCTGGAACAAAATACATAGTAAGACCATTTGGGCATTTTATCTTGCGCCCCACAAGATGTTTTAGGTCCCCAGCATAAGCATCAGACGCCTCTGGTTTCTGGCTGGAGACCTTTCCCTGCAAAAGAGAGTTAATTTTTCTTAACCACCCACATCTTCAGGGGTAGCTTAGAAGCAATGAGTCTAAGTGCAGCATCTGAGAACTTTGGCTTTAGAGCCCTAGAAAATAGCCTTGCAGGAGGTGGATAATGCTCATAAGAATAAGCAGAATAATTCTTGGTCTTATGAACATAGCGGTTTGACAAAACACGCTCATATTCATAAGTCTGAGTATGGTTTCCCTATAAAACATTGGCGTTAGGGTGACTCTGGTGAGTCCTCTGTCTGTATGAAGCCTTTGGACCATATGAAGCCTTTGGTCTGGGGTTTTTCTTCTTCCCAGGTGGTGTCATGATGACATTCACAGAAAGATTGTCAAGACAACTTTTGGGCACCCAGATCTTCTTCGTAGGTGGCCCATTCCTGCAGTTAGTACCAATATACCTGGCAAACACTTCACCATTCTGATTTTTAAACAGTTTACAGTTTTCATCAAAGGATTCATCAATGATAATCGGGTTAGCACAAGTGAAGCCAGATAAGGTAGATGTATCCACTGAACGTCCCTTTGCAGCAACCCATGTAGTTTTGGGGTACTGTTCAGGCTTCCCGCAAGAACCATCAACATTCATTTTCCTCTCGAGCCCAACAGCCGCTTTCCTAGGGTTTCGGTTCAGAATCTGCTTTTTGAGGACATCACATAGTGTCTAATGCCCTTTGAGCTTTTGTACATTCCTGTTGAGGGAGTCCTGGACTAAGGGGTCCTCGGGCGTCCGGCCTGTT
Organism: Triticum aestivum; assembly: GCF_018294505.1. Classification (NCBI taxonomy): domain Eukaryota; kingdom Viridiplantae; phylum Streptophyta; class Magnoliopsida; order Poales; family Poaceae; genus Triticum; species Triticum aestivum. Next base: position 104,330,941 of record NC_057814.1, on the reverse strand, counting down.
ATCCATGGGCCGGACTGATGGGCTGTGAAGATACGAAGGCCGAAGACAATACCCGTGTCCGGATTGGGCTCTACTTGGCGTGGAAGGCAAGCTAGGCGACCTATTATGAAGATTTCCTCCTATGTAACCGACCTCATGTAACCCTAGATCTCTCCGGTGTCTATATAAACCAGAGAGCATAGTCCGGATAGGACAGATTCATTACCATATACTCATAGGCTAGACTTCTAGGGTTTAGCCATTACGATCTCGTGGTAGATCAACTCTTGTAACACTCATATTCATCAAGATCAATCAAGCAGGAAGTAGGGTATTACCTCCATAGAGAGGGCCCGAACCTGGGTAAACATTGCGTCCCCCATCTCCTGTTACCATCGATCCTAGACGCACAGTTTGGGACCACCTACCCGAGATCCGCCGGTTTTGACACCGACATTGGTGCTTTCATTGAGAGTTCCACTGTGTCGTCGACATAAGGCTCGATGGCCCCTTCAATCGTCGATGGTGGCGCTGTTCAGGGAGAAACCTTTCTCCCCGGACAAATCTTTGTGTTCGGCGGCTTCGTATTGCGGGCCCACTTGATCGGCCATCTGGAGCAGATCGATAGCTACGCCCCTGGCCATCAGGTCAGATTCAGAAGTTTGAACTACGTCGCGGACATCCGTGGGGACTTGATCTTCAACAGATTTGAGACCGCGGCAATCGCTCCCCTTAACCCCGTTGAACATGGCTTAAACCTGTCATCGGGCCGCATCCAGGAGATAGCTCCTATAACAACTCCGGCCTTAGATTTGGAGCAGATCAAGACACCCGAAGATGGGAGACTCAACCCCATCACGGGGGCTACCGAGTCTGCGGCGTTGGAGCCGCATGCAGATCCCACTTCATACGATACCTACATCAACGGAACCCCGGACTCGTCTCCGATATCGAGTTCCGAACCCTGCGAGCTCGCGGATACCGAACTCGATCGTTTATCAATATTCAAGTTCAGCGCCGCAGATGTATTTCAGCACTCGCCTATGGGCGATCTACTAAGCTCACTAAAATACCTATCCCTGACAGATGGCTCGTCGCCGAACTATGTCAGGTTCGACCTTATGGCGGATGACGGAGAATTTTGCTTCCCACCCGCCACCCACTTCATAGCCACTGTCGAAGACCCAACCAACATGCTTGACCTCCGCCCCGAAGACATTGACGGTATGGACGACGATGAGGGGCAAGGCCAGAGCTTACTATCCGCTAGACGCAGGACGACCACTTCCTGGTATGACGTGTCTATGGTAGACACACCCAACGACGATATCGACGATGACAAGGAGGACCCAGTTGAGGATAAATCTCCTGGTACACAATCCAAACACCAGCGCCCCCGGCGCCACTCTAGGTCACGTCGCCGAAGAGAAAACAGTACTAGCAACGGAGGTGATACTACTCCGGACAACAAAGACCCTGTTGAGGCAGGATCCGAACAGGAGGACCAGGAAAGCGGGCAAGATAGCCCCGATGAACAGGTCATGTATGGAGACTCGGAGGATAGCAATTATCTTCCCCTCTCCGAGGAAGAGGAGAGCCTCGACAACAAAGAATTCATCATGCCAGAGGAACCTCTCGAGCAGGAGCGCTTTAAACGCCGACTAATAGCCACAACAAGGAATCTAAGAATAAAGCAGCTGCAGCTTCAAGCAAGCCAAGATCTGCTCAATGATAAATGGACAGAGGTCCTAGCCGCCATTGAATACGGCCCTAGTGGCCCGGACAAAAGCCACCCCAAATGCAGGTGGCTCCCTCCACATGATGGCAAGGCGCTGGAGCCCGTTCCACCATCAAATAATACGGCAGGTCGGCCACAGTTCGGTCCGGATAAAGCAGCAGCCCAAGCAAAATACCATACCAACCAATCCAGCCGTAAGAATAAGAACAAGACGGTTCGGGAAAACAATGGTGACATCCGCCAAAGTTTAGTGGGCGGAGCAGGACAGACAAGATCGACGTACAGATCGCGGGGATATGCCCCGACCGGTTATGATGGTCAATCAGCTGGACTCAACCAAGCCAACCACGCCCGAAGCCACCAACGGCATCCAAAGGAGGTGCTTCACAGTGTGGCCCAACATAGAGGAGCCACGCACCCGCTTTGCTTCACCAACGAGGTAATGGAGCACGAATTTCCAGACGGGTTCAAACCCATCAACATCGAATCATACGATGGAACAACAGATCCCGCAGTATGGATTGAGGACTATCTCCTCCATATCAAGCTGGCTCACGGAGATGACCTTCAAGCCATTAAATACCTGTCTCTCAAGCTTAAGGGGCCAACACGGTACTGGCTAAACAGTTTGTCAGAAAATTCTATTGGCAGCTGGGAAGATTTGGAAGACGCCTTTCGTGACAACTTCCAAGGAATATATGTCCGGCCACCAGATGCCGACGACTTAAGTCATATTGTCCAACAGCCCGGCGAGTCAGCCCGGGAGCTCTGGACCAGGTTCTTAGTCAAAAAGAACCAAATTGTCGACTGTCCGAACGCGGAAGCCCTCGCGGCCTTCAAACATAGCGTCCGGGATGAATGGCTAGCACGCCACCTCGGCCAGGAAGGACCTAAATCTATAACCGCCCTTGCCGCTCTAATGACTCGCTTTTGTGCGGGAGAAGACAACTGGCTCGCTCGTAAAAGCAACAGCGCCAGCGTTCCGGACACTTCTGAAATCCGAGACGGCAACGGCAAGCCATGACTAACTGAACACAACAGCCGCAACAATAATGAAAGATTACTCGACATAGCGGTCAATGTCGGATTTCACAATCCGAAGCCCGGTCAACGGAAGAAGCCATTTAAGGCCAGCCAGGATGGACCATCCGCCCTCGATAGGATACTGGACCGACTTTGTCAGATTCATGGTCACCCTGATAAGCCAGCCAATCACACCAACAGAAATTGTTGGGTCTTTAAGCAGGCAGGCAAACTTAACGCTGAATACAAAGGGAGGAGGCCACCAAGCGATAAAGACGACGGAGCGGCTCGCCAGCCGAACACCAGGGGCCAGAAACAGTTTCCCTCCGACGTTCGACCACTACCGGAGCGGAAATAGCAGTTCGGCTTCCGCCACCCACCCACTATGCTGGCAAGATCTACACCACGTGTACATCACTACGCGCTCAAGATACCATGGGCATCGGCGGCAGCACAATACGGGCACCCCTGCGAACAATCCCGTAATGTTTTTATCCGTTTTCTTCACTTTTCTTTATTATAAACAGGTGATCAACAGGACAGCACCTACAACGGACTCTACCGAAGTTCGGATCCGTACACTCACCTAAGGGGCTACTTCCGTTAAGGATTCCCCTCCCAGAGGACGGGCGGCGCAGACGTGCGACAGGAGGTCCAAAATAGCTTTTTGTAGACCGCACTCTTTATTTTGAGCCTGTACTATGCCCTTTTTCCTCCGTTCCCAACCCCGAGCATGTCACATAGCCGGGTTGTGGTTTTTCTTTTTTATATATGAATTTATCATTGACATATTGCTCCACTCCCAGTAAACTTTATCCGAGCTAATCGTAAAATACTCTTGCTACAATGAGTATGGCCGCAACGGCTGTGTCACAAGGCGCGTCTCGGCATAACATGCCAGAGGCCCGGTATGGGAGCAAATGAGTCGCCAATAAAAGTCCGAACAACTCTATAGCATACTTCGGCGTCGCAAGTTTGGCCTTATATGCATCAGCTCCGAATCATTGTCTTTGGTCAATAGTTGGGTTGCCCGGCTCCTGTGCTTGCTAACCTACGTTCCGCTCTATCGGCTAGGGTAGTAAAGGGAGAACTACTGCGATTGTGCCCTGGCTTTGACCAGATGAGCACCTCAGTAGGGAAAGGCGAAAACTGACTGTCATGATGCGGCGAGAGCTGGTCAAGCACTTGACGAATTATTCGAATCTTTAGCGATTCTCCGTGTTACGCGAAGGATCTTTTTCATATCAAAACATGTAAGGCACAATATTACGATACGCCGCATACATACCAGGGGCTATGTCGTAGCCCCACCATAAAACTCCTATGGCTAAGTGAAAGTGTTAACGCCCTATAGTCCGATTGCCTGGTTCGCCGCATTATCACCTCCTTTATGGACCAAGACGTTGGATAAAGAGTGATTCAATGCTTTTCTGAACACCCCCATATTTCCTACGAGGGGGCTGAAGCTGACGACTGGAAAACTTTCAAATTACATTAAAACGGCCGCACAGGAGGAATACAAGCTTTCGAGCAAAAAATAGATTAACTATAAAGTTGTCTGTTACAACCCTTGTACACATCATTCGAATATTATGTATTTCGAGCATTGACCCTCTATCAAGCGGGCGGCCTCTAGGACATCTCCAAAATGATGCTCCGGTTCCGGACGGTCCTTGCCTTTGGGTGGACTCTTCGTCGCAACATCGATGGCCTTGATCTTCCCCCAGAATGTCTTGACTCGGGCGAAGGCCATCTGTGCACCTTCAATGCACGCCGACCGCTTCACAGCATCGATACGCGGCACTGCATCAGCAAGCCACTGCACCAGGCCGAAGTAACTACTCAAAACAGGTTGAGTCGGCCAGAAATGGACTAAGACGTTCTTCATGGCAGCGCCGGATATCCTATGCAGCTCGGCCCACTGGGACATCTGTTCATTCAGCAACAGAGGGCGCTTCGACGCGCCAAATTGCGACCAGAAAAGCTTCTCCGTTGCATACCCCTCTTGCGCCTGATAAAACTGCACCGCATCGGAAGAACTCTTCGGCAAGTCTAAAAAATTGTCCGGAGGATTCCATACTTGGTTAAGCTGAGCATAGTTCGGGTCGCCGAACTTAGCCTGTAGCAAAAAGGGCTTGCCAGCCACAATCTCCCCAGCTTGCCAGATCTCCTCACGGGCTGCTCTGGATTCAGACCGTGCTTCCCTCGCCTCTCGTAAGGCCTTGTCAAGTTCAGCCGTTTTGGCTTCATTTTCCTTCTCAAGAAGTTTACAGCGGCCAGCCGCATTCTCTAACTCGCGCGCCATGGTGGACATTGCCTCCTTGTCCTGGCGCCGCGCGGCTTGTTCGGCCTTCAATTCAGCCGATGCCTTTTCGGTAGCCGCATTACTAAACCGGGCCTGCTCCTTGGCCCGGGCTAGCTCCGCCTGAAGGGCTTCCACGGCGGCAGCACCATCTGCATTGATGCACATTTCATATCAAACTGTCTTCAGAGTCAGGCTTACATTACAAGCATATTGGTGTAAGGAATGCTCGAAATATATACCTTGCGAGTCGTCAAGACGCCTGTGTCATCCTTCGCAATATCCAGCTTTCGCTGCAGTTCGGTTTCCTCCGAATTTCGGGCAGTAGCAGGAGGGGAAACAGCCTGCATGGCAAATTAAACCAAGGTTAGTACCTGAAAATATCTTTTCGATGCTCCGATCACTTCCTTTGGAAGGCGATCCGAGTCTCAGGGGCTACTGCATACACAACAGGTGCATTCTGTCAATATTATTCAATTGGCAACATTACATCACAAACCTCAAAACCTCTCAGAAGGCTCGTAAAGGCCTCGTTCAACCCGCTCTTCGCGGATACAACTTTTTCGACCACCGTAACCATTAAGGCACGGTGCTCCTCCGAAACGGATGCTCGTCGCAGCATGTCCGTCAGCGTCTCCGGCACTCCTGGGTCTTCGGACACCGCTGCCGGAGTACGACATTCCTTTGAAGGAATCCGCTTACCCGCCTCCAGCATTGTCTCCGGCTGTAAACCAGACAGTTTGGGGCCGTCATTCTTGGTCCCCGAACCCTGAGTGACAGAGGCACCACCTTCGGGTAGCTCCTCATTTCCTGCGCTACTTGCCGGTTGGGAGGAGCCCTCCGGGACGACACCTCGAGATCATCCGCCCTGTTAGGCGAGGAGGCCGGAGAAGGCGTATCACTCTCCATCATCTCTGGAAGAAGGTCTCCTGAGGAGGAGGACGATTGAGAAACACCAGGCGTTAACCTATGAGGACGCACATATGTTGGAGGGTTATTTCGATTATAAGAATGAGGTATGGTTAAAGTGCCCTGCTCCACTTACGGTTTGGCCGGAGGTTCGTCCTCATCATCAAGCTCAACGACGACATCGCTTCCCGGCCCAAGCCGCCCGACGATGGCATTTTCCCTTTCTTGGAAGGCTTCCCCTCCTGACCTCCAGAGGCGGCCCTCTTCTTGCCATAAAGTGCCCCCTCCACACCTTTGCCCCTGGGCAAAAGGGTTTCGGTTTCCCCGAACACAGCGCCTAAATCGCCCGTAGGATGGGCATCTCCTCTGGGCTCCCCGCTCTCGCCCCCTCTGTAGACACCAGGTACGGTGTCGGGATCAACATCCGCGTTAGTAGGGCAGACGCAGGGTCTTCGGGAAGGGGCTCCGGACACCAGATTAACACCGCTTTCTTTATCCAGTCCTGTATAGGGCAGGTTGTTTAGTGTCTTGTCAAGAGATGCTTGAATGAAAGGTGTGCGAGGACTGAATACTTACCGGAGTGTCCGCAAGATTGCAGTCGAGGCCGACGTCTTCGGTGGTGTCCGGCCATTGCTCTCGCTCCCCGAAATATAACTTCCACATTCCTTCGTGCGTAGTATCGAAGAAGTGCTGAAGAGTCCGCCGCCCTTCTGGATTGAACTCCCACATACGGAGAGGCCGCCGTTGACACGGCAGGGTCCGGCAGACCAGCATTACCTGAACGACGTTCACAAGATCGATGCCCTTCTCGGTAAGGCTTCAGATGCGACCTTGCAGAGTCTGCACCTCATTAGCGGATCCCCAGTCCAACCCCTTGTTGATCCATGAAGCAAGCTGAGTCAGAGGGTCGGGTCGGAACGCAGGCGTAGCCACCCACTTGGAGCCCCGCGGCTCGTTGACATAAAACCACCCCTGCTGCCATAGTTCGAAAGGCTCGGCGAAGGATCCTTCAAACCCAAACCGCGCTGGCAAGCTTGTTTATTACAACACTGCTGCACTCTGCCTGCTCCCCCTCTATCACCTGCGGCCTCACATCAAAGGTCTTGAGCCACAAATCAAAGTGCGGAGCAGTCCGGAGAAAGGCCTCACACGTGATGATGAATGCCGAGATGAGAAGAATAGAGTCCGGGGCCAGATCGTGAAAATCTAGCACATAGTAGAACATGAGCCCCCGGACGAAGGGGTGAAGCGCGAACCCTAACCCATGGAGGAAGTGGGACACAAATACTACCCTCTTGCCGGATTTGGGGTGGGAGTAATCTGCCCCTCGACAGGAAGCCGATGAAGGATTTCTAGGGTCAGGTACCTCGCTACGCGGAGCTTTGCAATATCCTCCTCCGTGACGAAAGAGGCCACCCACCGGCCTGAATGGCTGGACCCGGACATGATTGAGGCTGGTGGTGATTGGAACTCGAGGGCTAGAACTCGAGGTGGCTGGGGTTGAGGAAGAAGCAAGCACGGAAGAAGAAGACAAGTCTGGGTCCCTATATGAAGGCCCAGAATATCGAGCGTCCCCTCCTGGGTCTTGAAACTTACCTATCCCCAAAGAGTTGTACCCAGGGGACGGTTGGGTTACCCATACCTGCATTATTGAAAATCCCGCGAATAAGGGGACACGATCTCTGCTTTGACAAGACGTGCCAATAAAACCGCTTCCCGAGACATGGGGCGACGGGCTAGCCAACGGTTGGAAATAATAACCGGGCAGGCGTGATACAATGTCATAAACAGTTGTCAGCACATTGGACTCGTGGAGTATTGTATTTTCTGCAAATTATATACACATGTCCGGATACAATCATCATGTCCGAAGACTATCTTGGAGTTTGGAAGGAGGGGACCCGCCTTGCAATGCCGAAGACAATCTGCGCGCCGGACTCCTCGTCATTGAAGCCAGGTTCAGGGGCTACTGAGGGAGTCCTGGACTAAGGGGTCCTCAGGCGTCCGGCCTGTTATCCATGGGCCAGACTGATGGGCTGTGAATATACGAAGGCCGAAGACAATACCCGTGTCCGGATTGGACTCTACTTGGCGTGGAAGGCAAGCTAGGCGACCTATTATGAAGATTTCCTCCTATGTAACCGACCTCATGTAACCCTAGATCTCTCTGGTGTCTATATAAACCGGAGAGCATAGTCCGGATAGGACAGATTCATTACCATATACTCATAGTCTAGACTTCTAGGGTTTAGCCATTACGATCTCGTGGTAGATCAACTCTTGTAACACTCATATTCATCAAGATCAATCAAGCAGGAAGTAGGGTATTACCTCCATAGAGAGGGCCCGAACCTGGGTAAACATTGTGTCCCCCACCTCCTGTTACCATCGATCCTAGACGCACAGTTCGGGACCCCCTACCCGAGATCCGCCGGTTTTGACACCGACACCTGTCTCCAGCAATGTCTTCAACCTGGCATTCTCATCAGCAATGGTAGTGGCATCCTCAGTAGAGGGGTTAGTTACCACATCAGCAGTTGAAGATATTGCAACAGTAGCAGTAGTAGAACATTCAGCAATAGAGACAGCGCTATCACGCTCGAGACATTTTAGACATGGTGGTTCAAATCCTTCCTGAGCGGAACTGATCTGTTGAGCGCGAAGTGACTCATTCTCTTTTCAAAGATCTTCATGAGCCGCTCTCAAGTTCTCAAGTTCTTGCTTCCTTTGAAGATAATCATAGGAAAGCTTTTCATGAGTTGTTGAGAGCGTTTCATGACGACTTTCAAGTTCCTCGTACTTAACATGAAGATTTTTGATGTCTTCAATTAAGGACTGAGATCGGGTCATTTCCGTGTCCAATAGGACATCACTTTTTTCTAACAACTTTTGAATATGTTCCATATCAGTTTGTTGTTCAGTTGCAATTTAGCAAGTGTTTTGTAGCTAGGTTTAGATTCACATTCAGAGTCATCTTCACTTGATGTTTGAAAGTCAGCATCACGTGAGTTTACCTTGGCACCACGTGCCATGAAGCAGTAGGTGGGAGCAGAGTCATCCTCATCATTAGCATCAGCGTTGGTGACGGGGCCATTGTCTTCAGTGTTGAAGATGTACTTCGCAACATAAGCAGTAGCTAGAGCCAGGCTTGCCACGCCTGAATAGGACTCCTCCTCAGACTCGACCTCTGCCTCCTCAGAAGCAGACTCCTCCTGTGAATCCATCTAGTTGCCAATAAACGCACGAGCCTTGCCAAATGAGCTCTTCTTGTGTGATGAAGACTTTGATGAAGACTTTGAAGAAGACTTTGAGGATTTCTTCTTCTTCTTGTCATCAGAATCATATTCCTTGCTCTTCTTCTTCTTCTTGGTCTCATTGTCCCACTATGGACACTCAGAGATGTAGTGACCAGGTTTCTTGCACCTGTGGCATGTTCTCTTCTTGTAATCATGAGGGAAGCTTCATCATTTCTTGAGATGGATCTTGAAGACTTTCCGAAGCCTTTCTTCTTGGTGAACTTCTGGAACTTCTTCACAAGCATAGCAAGCTCCTTTCCAATGTCTTCAGGATCCTCAGAACAGCTGTCAGATTCTTCTTTAGATGAGGAAACAACCTTTGCCTTCAAAGCGTGAGTTCGGCCATAGTTGGGACCATAGATATCTCTTTTCTCAGATAACTAGAACTCATGTGTGTTGAGCCTCTCAAGTATGTCAAACGGATCGAGAGTCTTGAAGTCGGGGCATTCTTGAATCATCAGGGCCAGGGTGTCGAATGAGCTGTAAAGCGATCTCAAGAGTGTCTTGACGATTTCATGCTTAGTGATCTCAGTGGCGCCGAGTGCGTGAAGCTCATTTGTGATATCAGTGAGGCGATCAAATGTGAGCTGGACATTCTCATTGTCATTTCTCTTGAAGAGGTTGGGAAGAACACTAATCCTTGAGTCTCTCTGGGTTGAGACGCCTTCGTTGACCTTGGAGAGCCAGTCCCAGACTAGCTTTGCAGTTTCCAGAGCACTCACACGACCATACTGTCCTTTGGTCAGATGACCACAGATGATGTTCTTGGCAGTCGAGTCCAGTTGAATGAACCTCTTGACATCAGCAGTGGTGACACCTTCACCGACCTTGGGAACGCTGTTCTTGACGACATACCAGAGGTCGACATCAATGGCTTCAAGATGCATACGCATCTTATTCTTCCAGTAGGGGTAATCAGTGCCATTGAAGACAGGGCACACAACGGAGACTTTGATTATCCCTGCAGTCGACATAGCTAAAACTCCAGGTGGTTAAACCGAATCACACAAAACAAGGGAGCACCTTGCTCTGATACCAATTTAAAATGCTAGTTATCGACTAGAGGGGGGGTGAATAGGCGATTTTGATGAAAGTCTTCAAAACACGGGGGCTTTGAAGACAAATAGTAGAAATAAACCTATTGATATGCAGCGAAAGGTAGACTACACTAGACAGGCCATAGTCAAGTAAGCAATGAGTGAAAGCACGAAGACTATTAGCAGCTAAGTAGTATGGATCATGATGGAAGATAGTATGAAGCCAAACAACAACAGTTTTCAGTCGGTGAAGACAATCAGATTAGACAGGCAGGCAATGACTTCACGAAGACAAACTGTATGTAAAGAGAGGTAAAGGATAGAATCAGTTGCTTGGTGAGGACAAGGATTTATTGGACCAGTTCCAGTTGTTGTGACAACTGTACGTCTGGTTAGGGAGGCTGAGATTCAACTCAGAAGACCGCTTCTTCACCTTATTCCCCTTGAGCTAAGGACACTTAGTCCTCGCCCAATCACTCTGGTAAGTCTTCAAGGTAGACTTCCAAACCTTCACAGACTTCGTTCACCGGCAATCCACAATGACTATTGGATGCTCAGAACGCGATGCCTAACCAGCTGGAGGATTCACAGTCCTCAAGTGTAACAAGTCTTCAGATCACGCAGACAGAAAGACTTCAGTGATGCCTAACACTCTTTGGCTCTGGGTGTTTTGGGCTTTGTCCTTGCAAGGATCTCTCTCTCAAATGCTTCGGAGGTGGGTTGCTCTCAAACGACAAAAGCCGTGCACTAACTCTGAGCAGCCACCAATTTATAGTGTAGGGGGTGGGCTATTTATAGCCAGGAGGCAACCCGACCTGATATGTCCGAAATGACCCTGGGTCACTAAGGAACTGACATGTGTCCAACGGTCAGATTTTAAACACACGCGACAGCTTGACTTGGGCTACAAGTAAAGCTGACTCATCCCACTCTGGATAAGATTTGCTCTCATTGTCTTCGCTCGAAGACATAGGATTTGGTTGAGCATCACATCAGTCACTTTGACTTTGTTCACTTGGACCCCACTTAACAGTACGGTGGTTCTTATGACTCAACAAGGAAGAAAAGGAAACTACGAAACAACTATGTCTTCGCACTCCATAGTCTTCATGCGATGTCTTCTCATGTCATAGTCTTCAATGTGAATCTCTTCACAGACCACCATTGCCTTCAATGTCTTTGAGCATTTTTAGGGGTCATCTCTGGTAGGTAAACAGAATCTATATGGGACTACTACCTGTGTTATCCTGCAATTCTCACAAACACATTAGTCCCTTGACCAAGTTTGTCGTCAATACTCCAAAACCAACTAGGGATGGCACTAGATATACTTACAGCTTCCGGACAAGTTTCTGGGGTCTCTCGGCATCTGATTCACAGACCGTCATCACAGGGTGAATATAGTTGATCTGGCGGCGGCGATGACACTCCATTCCATCGCTCATACGGGCGGGCTCGGTCCTATGGAACACTGCCTTTCACACTGGAAGTTCCTTGATGATTGATTTTTTGCCCAATTTGCTTCTCTCTTTTATGGTAGGTGATTATCTATACGTCTCCAATGTATCTATAATTTCTGATTGTTCCATGCTATTATATTACCCATCTTGGATGTCTTATATGCATTTATATGCTATTTTATATGATTTTTGGGACTAACCTATTAACCTAGAGCCCAGTGCCAGTTTATGTTTTTTCCTTGTTTTTGAGTTTTACAGAAAAGGAATACCAAACGGAGTCCAATTGACGTGCCAATTTTTGATGATTTTTTATGGACCAAAAGAAGCCCTCGGAGTAAAATAGTTGGGCCAGAAGAGTCCCGAGCCATCCATGAGGGTGGAGGGCACGCCCTACCCCCTGGGCGCGCCCCCTGCCTCGTGGATGACTCGGAGACCCCCCCTGACGTGAGACCGACGCCAAAAATTCCTATAAATATAGAAACCCCCGAAAAGAAACCTAGATCGGGAGTTCCACTGCTGCAACCCTCTGTAGCCACCAAAAACCAATCCGGACCCTGTTCCGGCACCCTGCCAGAGGGGGGAATCATCACCGGTGGCCATCTTCATCATCCCAGCGCTCTCCATGACGATGAGGGAGAAGTTGACCCCCAGGGCTGAGGGTATGTACCAGTAGCTATGTGTTTGATCTCTCTCTCTCTCTCTCTCTCTCTCGTGTTCTTGATTTGGCACGATCTTGATGTACCGCGAGCTTCGCTATTATAGTTGGATCTTATGATGTTTCTCCCCTCTACTCTCTTGTAATGGACTGAGTTTTCCCTTTGAAGTTATCTTATCGGACTGAGTCTTTAAGGATTGGAGAACACTTGATGTATGTCTTGCGTGGGATACCCGTGGTGACAATAGGGTATTCTATTGATTCAGTTCATGTATGTTTTTGTGATCAACTTGTGGGTTCCGTGACCTTGGGAATCTATGCATAGGGGTTGGCACACGTTTTCATCTTGACTCTCCGGTAGAAACTTTGGGGCTCTCTTTGAAGTTCTTTGTGTTGGTTGAATAGATGAATCTGAGATTGTGTGATGCATATCGTATAATCATACCCGCGGGTACTTGTGGTGACATTGGAGTATCTAGGTGACATTAGGTTTTTGGTTGATTTGTGTCTTAAGGTGTCATTTTAATATGGACTCTAGGGTTGTTTGTGACACTTATAGGAATAGCCCAATGGATTGATCGGAAAGAATAACTTTGAGGTGGTTTCGTACCCTACAATAATCTCTTCGTTTGTCTTTGCTATTAGTGACTTTGGAGTGACTCTTTGTTGCATGTTGAGGGATAGTTATATGATCTAATTATGTTATCCTTGTTGAGAGAACTTCCACTAGTGAAAGTATGAACCCTAGGCCTTGTTTCAACGCATTGCAATACCATTTTTGCTCACTTTTATCATTAGTTACCTTGCTGTTTTTATATTTTTCAGATTACAAAAACCTATATCTACCATCCATATTGCACTTGTATCACCATCCCTTCGCCGAACTAGCGCACCTATACAATTTACCATTGTGTTGGGTGTGTTGGGGTCACAAGAGACTCTTTGCTAGTTAGTTGCAGGGTTGTTTGAGAGAGACCATCTTCATCCTACGCCTCCCACAGAGTGATAAACCTTAGGTCATCCACTTGAGGGAAATTTGCTACTGTCCTACAAACATCTGCACTTGGAGGCCCAACAACGTCTACAAGAAGAAGGTTATGTAGTAGACATCAAGCTCTTTTCTGGCGCTGTTGCCGGGGAGGTTAGTGCTTGAAGGTATATCTTTAGATCTTGCAATTGAATCTTTTAGTTTCTTGTTTTATCACTAGTTTAGTTTATAAAAGAAAACTACAAAAAAATGGAATCGAGGGTGCCTCATATGCTTCATCTTTTTAATATCTTTCGTGAAAATAAGGATTCTGATAATTGTGCCAAAATGTTAGAAGAAGAATGCAATAAAATGTTTGGCATACAATCTTTGAAAGATGAGCATGATTGCAATGTTGTTAGTATGAACTCTTTGAATATCCGTAGTACTAATGATGATTGCACTAGTCATGATGAAAACATCTCTTATAAGCATGTCAACTTTTGTGGAGTGCATAGAGTTGATCTAGAGGAAATTTATATGTATTGTGCGGTGAATTGCATTGAAAATCCTTATATTACCGATTACATAAAGACAAGAAAACAAATAGAAGATGAAGATAATACTAATGAAAGGGAAGAGATTTCCCAATATCCTCCTATTCTTTCTTATGATGAATCAGGTAACGAGGAGGAGCCTTCTATTCAACCAATCTCATTAATAAGGAGCTCCAAAAATAGTATTAAACCCATACTTAATGTGAATAAGAAAAAGAAAAGACGAAGAAGCAAAGGTAAAAAGGTATCCCTCCCAAATGATGTTGCTCCTATTACTCATTGTGATGATGGTAATTGCTATACTATTGGTGCTATCCATACTATTAATGATGAGAGTGATTATGCTTATGATATGAAAAGGACCAAGCTTGGGGATGCTATGTTTAATGAAGATGATATTTTTAGTCTCCCAAGTTTTGATGAGCAAATTTATTATGATGATAGCATGCCTCCTATTTATGATGATTATATTGATGAAAGTGGGTTTGGAAGAGTGTCAACTTTAGGAAGTAATGATCCCACTATTTTGGAGGATGTTGAATCTTATTTTGATAATTATAAAAGTGGATTTGGGGAGGTCATGACTTTATTTAGTAATGATTCCACTATCTTGGAAGAGGTTTCAATTGATTATGAGGAGAACAAAGTTGCTACTTATGATGATTATTGTGATGATACTTATGTTATAAAAACTAGTGATGATTATATTTACAAAACTTGCCATGATTATGATTACCCTTTTTTGGAACATTACTCTTTTAATGTGGAAACAATTTATAGTATTCGAGTTTCTTATGATACTCCCACTATTCCGAATGAGAAGAATTTTGCTTATGCGGAGAGTAGTAAATTTTCTATGCTTGTAGATCATGAAAAGAATGCTTTATGTGATGGTTATATTGTTGAATTTATTCATTATGCTACTGAAAATTATTATGAGGGAGGAATATATGCTTGTAGGAATTGCAATAATATCAAGTTTCCTCTCTATGTGTTAAAAGTTTTGAAGTTATGCTTGTTTTGTCTTCCTATGCTAGTTGATTCTTGTTCGCATAAATTGTTTGCTGACAAAATCCCTATGGATAGGAAGTGGGTTAGTCTTAAACGTGTTAGTCATATTATTCATGATGCTCTCTTTATGTTTCAATTCTTATCTTTTATGTGAGCATCATTGACATCGTCATGCCTAGCTAAAAAGGCATTAAAGAAAAGCGCTTGTTGGGAGACAACCCAATATTTACCCCTACCGTTTTTGTGTGTCCATGTAACATCCCAAATTTTCAATTTGGAATGTTATACATAGGACATCATATGCATATAATATTTTGTTGCATTTTGTTTTGCGATCCTATAAAATCCTAAGCAACTCAAGGACCCACGGAGAGAGTTGGCGATTTCACGGTTTTCATATTTGAATTTTATCAAATATTGAAACGGGGATCACTTTGATTTTTATTATTTTTCTCTCCAAAATTATCTCAAATTAAAATATATGAGAGGAGATAATATGACTTCTCCAAAATAAATGAAATATTGGAGGAAAAATAATAAAATAAATAATTTAATTTGGATTTTATTGCTAGTTTATTTGAATTAGAAAAATATGCATTTTTCAAAACAAAATTGCATTTTAGGCCAATAAAATGTTCACTTTGTTATAAATATTTTATTTAGACGGTGAAAATTGTTTTTGGCATTTTTAGATTTTTATTTTTATTTATTTAGGATTTTTCTCGGCGGAGTTTATTTAAAAAAACGCGCGCCCGACTGGGCCAACGGCCCAGCCGAGCCGGCCCAGCTCCGCCTCGCCGTCGCTCGCACGCGGAGTCCGCGCCACCGCCATCACGGACGTGTCCGTCCCGGACACGCCGCCGTCGCCCCCTTCCCTAAGCACCTCGAGCCCCCCTCCTATTTATACCCCGCGCCGCCCCGCTGCCTAGCTGCACCGCCGCACGCTGCCGGAGCCCCGCCGGAACCGCCGCCGCCGCCGATCCGATCTGTTTCGATGCGACCGTTTTTTTCGGTTTAGGTAAAAAAATTGCCCAGTTTTTCTCAAAACCTTAGATGCGTCTTTTTAGATATGCTTTTCTTCGGTTTTCGTCGGTTTAGTTCGTTTGCGAATGTTCTTTCGTTCGTTCATTTTAATGAATGAATTCATTCGTTAGTCTCTGTTAGCGGACGTTCGTCCGATAGATATTTCTTTTTCCGTTTTTTCGGCCAGGGACCTATCCGCGATTATTTTTATCACAGATTAGCCCCTGATCTTCAAACCCTCGCCGTTTCTTAACCGTTTGTCCAAATCCAGTGAAACCAACGCCAAAATCTTCGTCTCGAGCCCCTCTTTCTGTTTAATCAACTTGAACAAGGTTTTGACAACTTAAAATTTGGTTTCAAGCAGATTCGAAGTTCTTTTGACCGTAGTTTTAGTTCTGTAGCTCCGATTCGATTGATTATTTTTGCAAATCGAATCTCTTCAGTTCGATTTTCATATTCGATATTCTTATTTGAGTTTTACCCATGCATCTATGCTTGATTGCTTATGTATGCTATTGTTTGTTTGCGATAGAATTCCCGGAGTGCGAAGCATGCTACTACGAGTCTCTAGGGTTTGCGGATCGTCAGCAAGGCAAGTAACACATTGATCATACTCTTTTCATACCCAGTTTTTGTGCATTAGCTACAACCCTCAACCATTGCATGATTAGGATGTGTTTAGCATGTGGGTGTTGGGAAGTAGATGATGAGGTGGAACCTATTGCCTGTTTATTATCAAACCCTTGGGAGTTACTTCTACGCTATGCTTATATTGCCATGCTATGCTCGTAGACGTGGATTGGGTTTGAGTGTATCCATGACATGTGTGAGGTTGTTAATTAATGGTTCAACTTAAGGTGGCAACTTTAATACACATCTGGGTGGATTGTTGGTTTGGGCACCTGGGGTTATACCAGTGTTGTCCTAGGAGATCCCGGGGTTATACCGTGTGATCCTCCTATGGTCCGCCACCCAGGCTCAAAGGGATCATAAGATTATTCATGCTAGAAACTTCTGTGTGCAGCCACAAGCTATTATGGGCTCTAGCATAGTTGAGTATGTTGCATGACCTCTTCCAGTGGTATGCTAGCAGATGTAGGGGATGTAGATTGGTACTGTCTACCCGGGGTTAGAGTTAATGCTTCTGAAAGACTGTGTCTCGATCATCCATTTCTCAAACACCATGTAGTGCGAGAAATCCAACGGAGGAGATCGAGTCTTGTGGGGAAAAGTGTGCAAACCTCTGCAGAGTGTATAAACTAATCATGGTTAGCCGTGTCCTCGGTTATGGACGTTTTGAGTATCTGGTACTTGAATTATTGATTTGATCTCATCACTTAAAATTAATTTTGTTGGGTTGATAATTACTTTTAATTGGGATTGAGATGGGGGTACCATTCTCAATGTTTCAACTACCATGATAGTTAAATAAAATATATTCCTTTTGTTGTAGGGAAAAATTGGCTTTTTGCAAACCATTATAACCATAGAGCCCCACCAGCCATATATGCATGTAGTGATAGCATTTATTCTGTTCATTGCTCTACTGTGTTACATTGCCAGCATATTCCATGTGCTGACCTGTTTCGGGCTGCAACATATCATGTTGCAGACTTTTCAGACGAAGAGTAAGGTGCGCTAGGTCGTTGTCATGCACTCAGTTATGCCGTTGGAGTTGATGGACTCACTTTATTCTTCCAAGCCTTTCGCTGTTATCTTATTTAGATGGCCTTAAGCCGTATTTATTGTAATAAGTTCTCTTTTGAGACATCCGATGTAATAAGTGTGTGATTGCTACTCTGTTATAAATCCTTCGAGTACTGTGTGTCTCAGCATTACCGATCCGGGGATGACACTTGAACACAGAGATTCGACCGCCTGAGGTCGGATTGCTACAAGATTGTATGAGAGCACACGCTGATTGTAGGACACGACCACTAAGATGAGCCATAGGTCACTCTTCTCTTCTCATTTCTGACTCATCTCCATTTTCTACTCTTTAGGATGGCGGACTCAAGGAACAAGTTTGCACAACTGGATGAAGACACACCTTTTGGACGACACCTGAAGGAAGTCACTAGGTATCTGAACATCGGAATACCAAGCTTCACCGGGACCTACACCGCCACTTTACTAGAAGAGGAGAGTTGGTTGATTCGAGTTCAAGTTCCAGGAAGGACATTCACGCCAGTCACTGAGCCCATAGAGTTTTCCTTTGATGCACCAACCTGCAGTCTAGGAAAGAGCATGGCAGCCCACATCGTCATGGGCCGCATCGGCGAAGTTTATCACAAGGATCTTAAGGACACTATCTACTAGGTATGTGGGCGCCGAGATGAGCAATGGGAGATGATCAGCACCAGGAGGGACAGGTCCATTGCAGCTTGCATCCAGGAGTTAAACCAGCACATTCATCGACAGGAGAACCAGATGTGCGCAAGCATGATAGATTTGAAGAAGGCGATGACCAGGAACACGGAGCTAGAAGAGGAACTCAAGTCTACACGCGACGACTACGAGGAGGAAATCGCAATACTTGTGGAGAAGAATGATGACCTGACAAGGAAGCTAGGAATATTCATGGGAGACCCCGCGCCAGGAGGAGATGACGAGCATCCCGAGGACTACATCATCATCGACGACACTGACTCCGACCTCGACGATAGTGATGATGATTATGAAGACGTAGCTAGAGCGGATATCATGGAGTCTTCTACCGATCAAAATTTCTAGATGGCCACCATATGAATAGTAGTATTCACCCATGTATATAGTAGTAGTCTGAGCACTGTAACAATAGTTCTAGACCGATTGTATGCCCTTGCTTGAATTGATTTGGTGTGATATGAATGTGTTTGTCTCATGTGCATATGGGTAGCACTTTCTCATTAGACCTCAGTCTATTCTAATCTCCCCCCTCTAAACCCATCAGATGCCTCCGAGACGTGACACCGGATTTGTCTTCCCACCGGAGATCACCCAGTTGATCCAGCGGCAGAATGCTTTGATACAACAATTAGTCCAGAACCAAGGCAACAACAACAACAACCCACCGCCACCACCTCCAGTTGACAACTTAGCTCGTTTTTTGAGGTTGCAACCGCCGGTGTTTTCCAGTAGCACCGAGCCAATAGTTGCTGATGACTGGCTACACAGGATTGGAAGGGAGTTGACCACCGCAGGTTGCACAGATGCTGAGAAGGTGCGTTTTGCCGCACATCAATTGGATGGACCCGCATCCGCATGGTGGGAGAATTACACAGCCACCTTTCCTATAGCCAATGTCACTCAGGATCAGTTTCAGCAAGCATTCCGCACTGCACATGTCTCAACTGGAGCTATGAGCATGAAGAAGCGTGAGTTTCGCAACTTGTGCCAGGGAAACCGTACTGTGGGGCAGTATGTGGATGAGTTTAGTAAGTTAGCTCGCTATGCCCCAGATGATGTGGCCACAGATGGCGCGAAGCAGGAGAAGTTTATGGAAGGGTTGAATGATGAGATGAGCATGCAGTTAATGGTGGCAACATTTAACAACTACCAAGAGTTGGTAGATAAGGCTCTTATGATTGAAGGGAAGCAGCAGCAGATTGAGAGTCGCAAGAGGAAGTATGGACAAGGGAAGTACAATTCAGGAGCTCAGTAGAAGCCTTGTTTCACCCCGAACTCGGGAGGATTTACCCATAACCATGGAGGCCATACCCACAATGGAGGAAGTTCGCATAACCACAGTGGCCCCAAGAATGGAAACGAGAATGGATCAGGCAGCAATCAGAACTGCTCTAACCCAGCCACACCCACCAAGAAGGACCAGAGTCACATTACCTGTTTCAAGTGCGGGAAGACTGGACACTATGCCAATGATTGTCCTGAGTTGAAGAATGGCAATGGGAATGGAAGCTCTGGGAAGAAGCCCAACCCTTTCAACAGGGGACAAGTGAACCACGTGAACCTGGAGGAGGTTGAAGAGCAACCAGACGCAGTGATCGGTAAGTTTTGGGTAAGTCATTTACCGCACTTGTTCTATTTGATACTGGTGCATCGCATTCATACATTTCAAGGGGATTTGTGGACAAGTTTAAGTTACCCACCTTAGCCCTTAGGACACCCTTATTAGTAAGCTCACCAGGTGCAGAGTATATGGCCAGCCGATGGTGTGATCGGATACCCTTAACCATTGATAGCCATGTTTTCCCCTCAGACCTAATAATTTTGGAGTCACAAGGATTGGATGTGATACTAGGAATGTATTGGCTATCGAAATATGGAGGAAACATTGACTGTGCTAGTAGGTCAATTCTACTCACCACCCCGGAGGGAAAAAGAATCAAGTATATATCCAGGCATTCGCCAAGGAGGACCCAAGTAAATTCCCTCTCAGGAGTTGTTTAGGAGGAAGTGCCTGTAGTGAAGGATTACCCGATGTATTTCCAGAGGAGTTACCAGGCATGCCGCCTGATCGAGACATTGAGTTTTTGATTGAGTTATTGCAGGCACCGGACCGATATCAAAGAGACCGTACCAGATGCCCGTAAATGATCTGGAAGAGATCAAGAAGCAGATTAAGGAGTTATTGGAGAAAGGTTACATTCGGAGAAGTTCATCACCGTGGGGAGCCCCAGTGCTCTTGGTTGAAAAGAAGGATGGATCATTGAGAATGGTTGTTGATTATCATGCATTGAATGAAGTGACGATCAAGAACAAGTACCCACTACCGATGATCAATGATTTGTTTGACCAGCTGCAAGGAGCTAAAATATTCTCCAAGATCGATCTACGATCAAGATACCACCAGCTAAAGATCCGAGAACAGGATATACCCAAGACAACATTCGCCACAAGGTACGGGCTATATGAGTATACGGTTATGTCATTTGGATTGACGAATGCCCCTGCCTATTTTATGAGCATGATGAACAAGGTATTTATGGAGTTCTTGGATAAGTTTGTCGTGCTGTTCATCGATGATATTTTGGTGTACTCGAAGAATGAAGAGGAACACAAGGAGCATTTGCGTTTAGTTCTCGAGAAGCTAAGGGAACATCAGTTATATGCTAAATTCAGCAAATGTGAGTTTTGGTTGAAGGAAGTTGGATTTCTTGGACATGTTATATTAGGAGAAAGTATGGCAGTCGACCCTACCAAGGTTCAGTCAGTCACTGAGTGGTTGGCACCCACCTCAGTTGGAGAGATCCGCAGTTTTCTTGGACTTCTAGGATACTATCGAAGATTTATTGAGAATTTTTCTAAGAATGCGAAGCCAATGACGGATTTGTTGAAGAAGGACACCAAATTCAAGTGGACCGAGGAATGTGAGGCCAGTTTTCAGGAGTTGAAGAAACATTTGGTTACAACCCCAGTGTTGATTCTGCCGGATATACGCAAGGATTTCCAAGTGTATTGCGACGCTTCTCGCTTAGGACTTGGAGGAGTACTTATGCAAGACGGAAGAGTTGTTTCATATGCCTCACGTCAGCTTCGACCGCATGAGTTGAATTATGCCACGCATGATTTGGAGTTAGCAGCCGTAGTGCATGCACTCAAGACCTGGACACATTTTCTTATTGGAAACCATTGTGATGTGTACACGGATCATAAGAGTTTGAAGTACATTTTCACACAGAAGGAGTTGAATCTCATGCAAAAGAGATGGTTGGAGCTTATAAAAGATTATGACATGAAGCTGCACTATCATACAGGCAAGGCCAATGTCGTAGTAGACGCTTTGAGCCAGAAGAGTTATGCCAATACCCTTGTGGGCGGAGGATTACCAAAGGAATTAGCAGAAGATCTCAGGGAGCTTCGTTTGTAGATAGTTCCTAGAGGTTTTGTTGCAACATTGGAGGTTCGGTCAACATTATTGGGAAAGATTCGAGAAGCTCAGAAGGATGACAAAGAAATTGCCGAGATAAAGGAGAGAATGAGCAAAGGAAAAGCCAAAGGTTTTCGTGAGGATGAGCACGACACCTTGTGGTTTGAGGATCGTGTATATGTGCCCAATAATGCAGAGATCAGGAAGTTGATACTTCAGGAAGCTCATGACTCGCCACACTCGATAAACCCCAGAAACACCAAGATGTATTTGGATTTGAAGGAGCATTTCTGGTGGACTGGTATGAAGAAGGATATTGCCGAGTATGTAGTCGTATGTGATGTATGTCAGAGAGTGAAGGCAGAACATGAGAAGCCAGCAGGATTATTGTAACCTATGCCGATACCCGTATGGAAGTGGGATAAGCTTGGCATGGATTTCATCACTGGATTAACTAGGACCCGATCGGGATATGATTCTATCTGGGTAGTAGTGGATCGTTTGACCAAAGTGGCTCACTTTATCCCAGTGAAGACCACTTATACAAGTGCGAAGTTGGCCAAGATATATATGACCAGGATCGTATGTCTGCACGGAGATCCAAGGACCATCATATCAGATAGAGGAAAACAGTTTACTTCAAAGCTTTGGCACCAGCTACACCAGACTTTGGGGACCAGGCTAGAGTTTAGTACAACCTTTCATCCACAGACAGATGGACAGACCGAGAGAGAATCAATCAGTCCAGACAAAAGAGTTATGCAGACTCGAAACGCAAGGTGGTAGTCTATGAAATCGGAGACAAAGCATATCTTCGTGTGTCACCACTGCGAGGACTTAAACGTTTTGGAGTTAAGGGAAAGTTAGCCCCGGGATTTGTAGGACCATACCGAGTCTTGGAACGTATGGGCGAAGTGGCCTACAAGTTGGAGTTACCGGAAGGACTGTCAGGAGGTCATGATGTGTTTCACGTTTCCCAGTTGAAGAAGTGCCATGCTGAGATGGCCGATATTCCTCTAAGAGATACAGTGCCCCTGGAAGCAATTCAGTTGGATAGTGATTTGACCTATGAGGAGAAACCTGTCAAGATTCTCGAGTTTGCCAGCCGAGTTACCCGCAGCAAGGTTATCAAGTTTTGCAAAGTTCAGTGGAGCCACCATACCGAGGATGAAGCCACCTGGGAACTAGAGGAAGATCTACGGAAAGACCACCCACACCTATTTTCTAGCCAACCCGAATCTCGAGGACGAGATTCATCTTAAGGGGGGTAGGTTTGTAACATCCCAAATTTTCAATTTGGAATGTTATACATAGGACATCATATGCATATCATATTTTGTTGCATTTTGTTTTGCGATCCTAGAAAATCCTAAGCAACTCAAGGACGCATGGAGAGAGTTGGGGATTTCACGATTTTCATATTTGAATTTTATCAAATATTGAAACGGGGATCACTTTGATTTTTATTATTTTTCTCTCCAAAAATATTTCAAATTAAAATATATGAGAGGAGATAATATGACTTCTCCAAAATAAATGAAATATTGGAGGAAAAATATTAAAATCAAATGAATAATTTAATTTGGATTTTATTGCTATTTTATTTGAATTAGAAAAATATGCATTTTTTTCAAAAAGATTGCATTTTAGGCCAAGAAAATGTTCACTTTGTTCTAACTATTTTATTTAGACAGTGAAAATTGTTTTCGGCATTTTTAGATTTTTATTTTTATTTATTTAGGATTTTTCTCGGCGGAGTTTATTTTAAAAAAACGCGCGCACGACTAGGCCAACGGCCCAGCCGAGCCGAGCCGGCCCAGCTCTGCCCCGCCGTCTCCCGCTCACGCGCGGAGTCCGCGCCGCCGCCGCCATGGACGTGTCCGTCCCGGACATGCCGCCATCGCCCCCTTCCCCAAGCACCTCGAGCCCCCCCTGAGGGAGTCATGGACTAAGGGGTCCTCGGGCGTCCAGCCTGTTACTCATTGAGCTAGACTGATGGCCTGTGAAGACACGAAGACCAAAGACTAAACCCGTGTCCGGATTGGACTCTCCTTGGCGTAGAAGGAAAGCTTGGCGACCAATTATGAAGATGCCTTCCTATGTAACCGACTCCATGTAACCCTAGATCCCTCCTGTGTCTATATAAACCGGAGGGATAGTCCGGATAGGACAGATTCATTACCATATACTCATAGGCTAGACTTCTAGGGTTTAGCCATTACGATCTGGTGGTAGATCAACTCTTGTAACACTCATATTCATCAAGATCAATCAAGCAGGAAGTAGGGTATTACCTCCATAGAGAGGGCCCAAACCTGGTTAAACATCGTGTCCCCCGTCTCCTGTCACCATCAATCCTAGACGCACAGGTCGGGACCTCCTACCCGAGATCCGCCGGTTTTGACACCGACATTGGTGCTTCCATTGAGAGTTCTGCTGCGCCATTGACAAAAGGATTCGATGGCTCCTTCAATCGTCAGTAATGACGTGATCCAGGGAGAAACCTTCCTCCCCGGACAAATCTTTCTATTCGGCGGCTTCGTACTGCGGGCCAACTCGCTAGGCCATCTGGAGCATATCGATAGCTACGCCCCTGGCCATCAGGTCAGATTCGGAAGCCTGAACTACATCACGGACATCCGTGGAGACTTGATCTTCGACGGATTCGAGACCGCGGCAACCGCTCCCCTTCGCCCCGATAAACATGGCTTAAACCTGTCATCGGGCCGCATCCAGGAGATAGCTCATGTAACAACTCCGGCCTTAGATCCGGAGCAGATCAAGTCGTCCGAAGATGGGAAACTCAACCCCATCATGGGGGCTACCAACTCGGCGGCGGTGGAGCCGCATGCAGATTCCACTTCATACGATACTTGCATCAACGGAAGCCCGGACTTGTCTCCGATATCGAGTTCCGAACCCTGCGAGCCCGCGGATATCGAACTCGATCGGCTATCGATCTTCAAGTTCATCGCCGTGGATATCTTCCAACACTCGCCCATGGGCGACCTACTAAACTCCTTAAAAAACCTATCCCTGGCAGACGGCTCGTCGCCGAACTATGTTCGGTTCGACCTTACGGCGGATGATGGAGAATTTTGCTTCCCACCCGCCACCCACTCCATAGCCACCGCCGAAGAACCAACCAACACACCTAACCCCTGCTCCGAAGACATCGATGGTTTGGACGATGATGAGGGGCAAAACCAGAGCTTACTATCCGCTAGACATGGGGCGACCACTTCCTGGTATGACGTATGTATGGTGGACACACCCAACGGCGATCTCGACGATGACAAGGAGGATCCAGTCGAGGATAAGCCTCCTGCTGCACAGTCCGAACACTGGCGCCCCCGGCGCCACTCTCAGTCATGTCACTCAAGGGAAAACAATATTAGCATCGGAGGTGATAGTACTCCGGACAACGAAGACCCTGTTGAGACAGGATCCGAACAGGAGGACCAGGAAAGCGGGCAGGATAGCCCTGATGAGTAGGCCACATACAGAGACTGCAAGGATAGTAATTATTTTCCACTCTCCGAGGTAGAAGAGAGCCTCGGCAACAAGGAATTCATCGTGCCTGAGGAACCTCTAGAACAGGAGCGCTTTAAACGCCGGCTCATAGCCACTGCAAGGAGCCTAAGGAGGAAGCAATTGTAGCTTCAAGTGACCCAAGATTTGCTCAACGATAGATGGACCGAGGTCCTGGCCTCCGAAGAATACGGCCTTAGCGTCCCAGACAAAAGCCACCACAATAGTAGGTGGCTCCCTCAATACGATGGAAAGGCTTTAGAGCCCACACCACCACCGAATAAGCCGGTAGGCCGACCACAGTTCGGTCCGGGCAAAGCAGCAGCCCTAGCAGAGCACCATACCAACCCATCCGGCCGTCCAAGCAAGAATAAAGAGGCTCGGGGGAACACTCGCGACATCCAACAAGACCCGGAGGGTAGAACCGGACACACAAAATCGACACACAGATCGCGGAGACATGCCCCGGCCAGTAATAACGGTTATCTATTCAGACACAACAAACCCGAGCACGCTCGATCCGAAAACCGTTAGCGGAGTCCGCCGGATGTGATTCACAGTGTGGCCCAACATAGGGGAGCCGCACACCCTCTTTGCTTCACCAACGAAGTAATGGAGCATGAATTCCCAGACGGGTTTAAACCCATCAACATCGAATCATACGATGGAACAACAGATCCCGCAGTATGGATTGAGGACTTCCTCCTCCATATCCACTTGGCTCGCGGAGACGACCTTCATGCCGTTAAATACCCGCCTCTCAAGCTTATGGGGCCAGCACGGTACTGGCTAAACAGTTTGCCAGAAAATTCTATTGGCAGCTGGGAAGATCTGGAAGACGCCTTTCGTGACAACTTCCAAGAAACATATGTCTGGCCATCAGATGCCAATGACTTAAGTCATATGGTCCAACAGCCCGGTGAGTCAGCCAGGGAACTCTGGACTAGGTTCTTAGTCAAAAAGAACCAAACTGTCGACTGTCCGGACGCGGAAGCCCTAGCGGCCTTCAAACATAGCGTCCGGGATGAATGGCTAGCACGTCACCTCGGCCAGGAAGGACCTAAATCCATGACATCCCTTACCGCTCTACTGACTCGCTTTTGTGCGGGAGAAGACAACTGGCTCGCTCGCAAAAGCAACAACGCCAGCGACCGGGGCACTTCCGAAATCTGAGACGGCAACGGCAAGCCACGACTAAACAAGCATAACAGTCGCAGCAATAACGAAAGATTGCGAGACATAGCGGTCAACGCTGGATTTCACAATCCGAAACCCGGTCAACGGAAGGAGCCATTTAAGGCCAAACAGGACGGACCATCCGCCCTTGACAGGATATTGGACCGACCTTGTCAGATTCACGGCCACTCTGATACGCCAGCTAATCATACCAACATAAACTGTTGGGTCTTCAAGCAGGCAGGCAAGCTTAATGCCGGATACAAGGGGAGAAGGCCACCAAGCGATAAAGACGACGGCAAGGCTCGCCAGCTGAACACCGGGAGCCAGAAGTAGTTTCCCTCCGACGTTCGACCACTACCGGAGCGGAAATAGTAGTTCGGCTTCCGCCACCCACCCACTATGATGGCAGGATTTACACCATGCGTACATCACTACGCGCTCAAGATACCATGGGCATCGGCAGAAGCACAATACGGACAACCCTGCAAGCATTCCCGTAACGTTTTTATCCAGTTTTCTTTACTTTTCTTTATTATAAACATGTGACCGACAGGACTGCATATACAACGGACTCTGTCGGAGTTCGGATCCGCACACTCACCTAAGGGGTTACTTCAGATAAGGACTCCCCTCCCAGAGGACGGGTGGCGCAGACGTGCGACAGGAGGTCCAAAATAGTTTTTGTAGACCGCACTCTATATTTTGAGCCTGTACTATGCCTTTTTTCCTCCGTTCCTGACCCTGAGCATGTCAAATGGCGGGGTTGTGGATTTTTTCTTTTATATATGAATTTATCATTGGCTTATTGCTCCACTCCCAGTAAAGTTCATCCGAACTAATCTTCTATACTCTTTTTACAATGAGTACGACCACAACGGCGGTGTTACAAGATGCACCTCGGCATAACCGGCCAAGGGCTCGGTTTGGGAAGAAATGAGTCGCCAATAAAAGCCCGAACAGCTCTATAGCACACTTCGGCGTCACAAGTTTGTCCTTATATGCATCAGCTCTGAATCATTGTCTTTGGTCAATAGTCGGGTTGCCCGGCTCTTGTGTTTGCTACCCTACGTTCCGCTCTATCGGCTAGGGTAGTAAAGGGAGAACTACTGCGATTGTGCCCTGGCTTTGACCGGATGAGCACCTCAGTAGAGAAAGCCGAAAACTGACTATCATGATGCGGCGAGAGCTGGTCAACCACTTGACGACTTATTCGAATATTTAGAGATTCTCCGTGTCACACGAATGGTCTTTTTTCAGATCAAAACATGCAAGGCACAATATTACGATACGCCACATACATAATAGGGGCTATGTCGTAGCCCCACCATAAAAATCCTATGGCTAAGTGAAAGTGTTAACACCCTATAGTCTGATTGCCTGGTTCGCCGTATTATCACCTCCTTTATGGACCAAGACGTTGGATAAAGAGTGATTCAATGCTTTTCCGAACACCCCCGTATTTCCTACGAGGGGGTTGAAGCCGACGACTGGAAAACTGTCAAATTACATTAAAACGGCCGCACAGGAGGAATACAAGCTTTGGAGCAAAAAATAGATTAACTATAAAGTTGTCTGTTACAACCCTTGTACACATCACTCGAATATTATGTCTTTTGAGCACTGACCCTCTATCAAGCGGTCGGCCTCTAGGACGTCTCCAAAATAATGCTCCGGTTCCGGACGGTCCTTGCCTTCGGGTGGACTCTTCGTCGCAATATTGATGGCCTTCATCTTCCCCCAGAACGTCTTGACTCAAGCGAAGGCCATCCGTGCACCTTCAATGCACGCCGACCGCTTCATAGCGTCGATACGCGGCACCGCATCAGCAAGCCCCTGCACCAGGCCGAAGTAACAACTCGGAACAGGTTCAGTCGGCCACAAATGGACTAAGACATTCTTCATGGCAGCGCCGGATATCCTATGTAGCTCGGCCCACGGGGACATCTGTTCATTCAGCAACAGAGGGCGCTTCGACGCGCCGAATTGCGACCAGAAAAGCTTCTCCGTTGCACACCCCTCTTGCGCCTGATAAAACAGCGCCGCATCGGAAGAACTCTTCGGCAAGTCTAAAAAATTGTCCGGAGAACTCCATACTTGGTTAAGCTGAGCATAGTTCGGATCGCCGAACTTAGCCTGTAGCAAAAAGGGCTTGCCAGCCACAATATCCCCAGCTTGCCGGATTTCCTCATGGGCTGCTCTGGATTCAGACCGCGCCTCTCTCGCCTCTCATAAGGCCTTGTCAAGTTCAGCCGTTTTGGCTTCATTTTCCTTCTCAAGAAGTTTACAGCGGCCAGCTGCATTTTCTAACTCGCGCGCCATTGTGGACATGGCCTCCTTGTCCTGGCGCCGTGCGGATTGTTCGGCCTTCAACTCGGCCGATGCCTTTTCGGCGGCCACATTACTAAACCGGGCCTGCTCCTTGGCCCGGGCTAGCTCCGCCCGAAGGGCTTCCACGGCGGCAGCACCATCTGCATTCATGCATATTCCATATAAAACTCTTTTCAGAGTCAGGCTTAAATTACAAGCACACTGGTGTAAGGAATGCCCACAAAACATACCTTGTGAGTCGTCAAGACGCCTGTTGATCAATGCAATGTCATCCTCCGCAGTATCCAGCTTTCGCTGCACTTCGGCCACTTCCGTACCACGGGTAGCCGCAGGAAGCGACACAGCCTGCATTCCAAGTTAAACCAAGTTCAGTACCTGAGCGTGTCTTTTTGATCCTCCGATCGCTTCTTTTGGAAGGCAATCCGAGTCTCAGGGGCTACTGCATATACAACAAGTGCATTCGGTCAATAATATTCCATTGACAAAATTACATCACAAACCTCAAAACCCCTTAGAAGGCTCATGAAGGCCTCATTCAACCCGCTCTTCGTGGAGAGAACCTTTTCGACCACTGTAGCCATTAAGGCACGGTGCTCCTCTGAAACGGACGCCTGTCGCAGCATGTCCGTCAGCGTCTCCGGTACTCCTGGGTCTTCGGACACCGTTGCCGGAGCACGACATTCCTTTAAAGGAATCCGCTTACCTGCCTCCAGAATCATCTTCGGTTGTAAGCCGGACAGTTCGGGGCCGCCATTCTTCACCCCCAAATCCAGAGTGACAGAGGCACCACCTTCGGGTAACTCCTTCCTCGTTTCCTATGCTACATGCCGGTCGGGAGGGGCCCTCCGGGACGACACCTCAATATTATCCGCCCTATTGGGCGAGGAGGCCGGAGAAGGCGTATCACTCTCCCTCATCTCTGGAAGAAGGTCCCCTGAGGAGGAGGACGATTGAGAAACACCAGGCGTTAACCTGCGAGGACGTGCACATGTCGGAGAACTACTTCAGTAATAAGAAAAGAATGAGGTATGGTTAAAGTACCCTGCTTCACTTACGGTCTGGCCGGAGGTTCGTCCTCATCATCAGGCTCTACATTGACATCGCTTGCCCGGCCCAAGCCGACCGATGATGGCATTTTTCCTTTATTGGAAAGTTTCCCCTCCTGGCCTCCAGAAGCAGCCCGCTTCTTGCCGTGGAAGGCATCTCCTTTGGGCTCCCCGCTCACACCCCCCTCTGCAGACACCCGGTACGGTGTCGGAATTAACATCCGCGTCGGCAGGGTGGACGCGGGATCTTCCGGAAGGGGCGCCAGACTCCAGATTAATACCGCTTTGTTTATCCAGTCCTGCGTAGGGACGGATTGCTCAGTATCTTGTCAAAAGATGTTGGAATAGAAGGTGTTGAATACTTACCGAAGTGTCCGGATGATTGCAGTCGAGGCCAACATCTTCGGTGGTGTCCGGCCATTGCTCCCCGAAATATAATTTCCACATTCCTTCATGCGTAGTGCCGAAGAAGTGCTGAAGAGTCCGCCGCCCTTCTGGATTAAACTACCACATATGGATAGGCCGCCGCTGACATGGCAGGATCCGGCGCACTAACATTACTTGAACAATGTTCACAAGCTTGATATCTCTCTTGGTAAGGCTTCGGATGCGACTTTGCAGAGTCTGCACCTCATTAACGGATCCCCAGTTGAATCCCTTGTTGATCCATGAAGCGAGTTGAATTGGAGGGCTGGGTCGGAAAGCAGGAGTAGCCATCCACTTGGAGCCCCGTGGCTCGTTGACATAAAACCATCCTTGCTGCCTTAGTTCGGAAGACTCGGCGAAAGATCCTTCAAACCTAACCACGCTGGCAAGCTTGCTTATTGCAACGCTGCTGCACTCTGCCTGCTCCTCCTCTGCCACCTGTGGTCTCACATGAAAACTCTTGAGCCACAAACCAAAGTGCGGAGGAGTCCGGAGGAAGGCCTCACACGTGACGATGAATGCCGAGATGAGAAGAATGGCGTCCGGGGCCAGATCGTGAAAGTCTAGCCCATAGCAGAACATGAGCCCCCGGAAAAAGGGGCTAAGTGCAAACCCTAGCCCATGAAGGAAGTGGGATACAAATACTACCCTCTCGCCAGATTTGGGGGTGGGAATAATCTGCCCCTCGGCAGGAAGCCGATGAAGGATTTCTGGGGTGAGATACCTCGCTACGCGGAGCTTTGCAATATCCTCCTCCGTGACGGAAGAGGCCACCCACCAGCCTAAACGGCTGGGCCGGGACATGATTGGGGCAGCTGGTGATTGGAACTCGAGGGCTAGAACTCGAGGTGGCTGGGATTGAGGAAGAAGCAGCTGCAGAAGAGAAAGACAAGCCCGGGTCCCTATATAAAGGTCCAGAATATCAAGCGTCCCCTCCTGGGTCTCGAGACTTACCTATTCTCAAATAGTTGTACCCAGGGGACAGTTGGGTTACCCATACCAACATTATTGAAAATCCCGTGAATAAGGGGACACGATCTCTGCTTTGACAAGACATGCCAATAAAACCGCTTCCCGAGACGTGGGGCGATAGGATAGCCAATGGTTGGAAATAATAACCGGGCAGGCGTGATGCAATGTCGTTACAGTTGTCGACCGATTGGACTCGTGGAGTATTGTATTTTCTGCAATTATGTACACAGGTCTAGATACAATCATCACATCCGAAGACTGTATGGGAGTTCGGAAGAAGGGGAACCCGCCTTGCAATGTCGAAGACAATTTGTGCACGGACTCCTCGTCATTGAAGCTAGGTTCAGGGGCTACTGAGGGAGTCCTGGACTAAGGGGTCCTCGGGCGTCCGGCCTGTTACTCATTGGGCCGGACTGATGGGCTGTGAAGACACGAAGACCGAAGACTATACCTGTGTCCGGATTGGACTCTCCTTGGCGTGGAAGGCAAGCTTGGCGACCAATTATGAAGATCCCTTCCTATGTAACTGACTCCATGTAACCCTAGATCCCTCCGGTGTCTGTATAAACCGGAGGGATAGTCCGGATAGGACAGATTCATTACCAAATACTCATAGGCTAGACTTCTAGGGTTTAGCCATTACGATCTCGTGGTAGATCAACTCTTGTAACAGTCATATTCATCAAGATCAATCAAGCAGGAAGTAGGGTATTACCTCCATAGAGAGGGCCCGAACCTGGGTAAACATCGTGTCCCCCGTCTCCTGTTACCATTAATCCTAGACGCATAGTTCGGGACCCCCTACCCGAGATCCGCCGGTTTTGACACCGACACCCCCTCCTATTTATACCCCGCGCCGCTGCCCCTCCCTGCCCCGCTGCCTAGCCGCGCCGCCGCACGCCGCCGGAGCCCCGCCGGAACCGCTGCCATCGCCGATCCAATCAGTTTCGACGCGACCGGGTTTTTTCGGTTTAGGTAAAAAAATCGCCCGGTTTTTCTCAAAACCCTAGATGCGTTTTTTAGATCGGTTTTTCTTCGCTTTTCGTCGGTTTAGTTCGTTTGCGAACGTTCGTTCGTTCGTTCGTTTTAACGTACGCATTTGTTCGTTAGTCTCTGTTAGCGGACGTTCGTCCGATAGATTTTTCTTTTTCTGTTTTTTTGCCAGGGACATATCCGCGATTATTTTTATCGCAGATTAGCCCCTGATCTTCAAACCCTCGTCGTTTCTTAACCGTTTGTCCAAATCCAGTGAAACCAACGCCAAAATCTTCATCTCGAGCCCCTCTTTCTGTTTAATCAACTTGAACAAGGTTTTGATAATTTAAAATTTGGTTTCAAGCAGATTCGAATTTGAAGTTCTTTTGATCGTAGTTTCAGTTCCGTAGCTCCGAGTCGATTGATTCTTTTTGCAAATCGAATCTCTTCAGTTAGATTTTCAGATTCAATATTCTTATTTGAGTTTTACCCATGCATCTATGCTTGATTGCTTATGTATGCTATTTTTTGTTTGCGATAGAATTCCCGGAGTATGAAGCGTGCTACTACGAGTCTCTAGGGTTTGCGGATCGTCAGCAAGGCAAGTAACACATTGATCATACTCTTTTCATACCCAGTTTTTGTGCATTAGCTACAACCCTCAACCATTGCATGATTAGGATGTGTTTAACATGTTGGTGTTGGGAAGTAGATGATGAGGTGGAACCTATTGCCTGTTTATTATCAAACCCTTGGGAGTTACTTCTACGCTATGCTTATATTGCCATGCTATGCTCGTAGACGTGGATTGGGTTTGACTGTATCCATGACAGATGTGAGGTTGTTAATTAATGGTTCAACTTAAGGTGGCAACTTTCATACACATCTGGGTGGATTGTTGGTTTGGGCACCTGGGTTATACCAGTGTTGTCCTAGGAGATCCCGGGGTTATACCGTGTGATCCTCCTATGGTCCGCCACCCAGGCTCAAAGGGATCATAAGATTATTCATGCTAGAAACTTCCGTGTGCAGCTACAAGCTATTATGGGCTCTATCATAGTTGAGTATGTTGCATGACCTCTTCCAGTGGTAGGCTAGCAGATGTAGGGGATGTAGATTGGTACTGTCTACTTGGGGTTAGAGTGAATGCTTCTGAAAGACTGTGTCTCGGTCATCCGTTTCTCAAACACCATGTAGTGCGAGAAATCCAACGGAGGAGATCGAGTCTTGTGGGGAAAAGTGTGCAAACCTCTACAGAGTGTATAAACTAATCATGGTTAGCGTGTCCCCGGTTATGGACGTTTTGAGTATCTGGTACTTGAATTATTGATTTGATCTCATCACTTAAAATTAATTTTGTTGGGTTGATAATTACTTTTAATTGGGATTGAGATGGGGGTACCGTTCTCAATGTTTCAACTACCATGATAGTTAAATGAAATATATTCCTTTGTTGTAGGGAAAAATTGGCTTTTTGCAAAACATTATAACCATAGAGCCCCACCAGCCATATATGCATGTAGTGATAGCTTTTATTCTGGGGATAATTAATTTGGTGCCCTTAGTTGTGTCCCACTCGGCAGGTTTACCCCTAGTTTCCGAAAACACTTGTTCCTGCCCAAACCACTTCGCTCCTCTTATGCTTTTGCCCTTTGACCGTTCGACCATCACTTTGAAAACTTCATAAAAATTTCATACTAACTCAGAAAAATTCAAATATGATATCAAAATGTTCAGAAGAGCATCACCTATATGTGCATGTCATTTGCATTCATGAAAAAAGTGTTGGCAAGTCCCCATCTCAGTTTTAAATCATATGATCTTAGCATGAATAGTAAATCTAAAAAAATTCAAAAATTCTATAAAAATTTGGTGGCAAATTTTGAACAATGTTTTCAGTGCTTGCCAAGTTTCATATGGGAACGACATTCGTGGAAGTCGTGGCAAAAAAATGAAATTTTGGAGCATTGATTTTTGTTTTTTTTGCCACAACTTCCACAAATGTCATTCCCTTATGAAACTTGGCAAGTACTCAAAACATTGGTCAAAGTTTGCCACCAATTTTTTATAGAATTTTTAGAATTTTTTTAAATTTTACTGTTCATGCTAAGATCATATGAGCTAAAACTGAGATGGGGACTGGCCAACACTTTTTTCATGAATGCAAATGACATGCACATATAGGTGATGCTTTTCTGGACATTTTGATATCTTATTTGAATTTTTCTGAGTTAGTATGATTTTTTTATGAAGTTTTCAAAGTGATGGTCAAACGGTCAAAGGGCAAAAGCATAAGAGGAGCAAAGTGGTTTGGGCAGGAATAAGTGTTTTCGAAAACTAGGGGTAAACCTGCCGAGTGTGACCCAACTAGGGGCATAAAATCAATTATCCCTTTATTCTGTTCATTGCTCTACTGTGTTACATTGCCAGCATATTCCATGTGTTGACCCGTTTTGGGCTGCAACATATCATGTTGCAGACTTTTCAGACGGAGAGTAAGGTGCGCTAGGTCGTTGTCATGCACTCATTTATGCCGTTGGAGTTGATGGACTCACTTTATTCTTCCAAGCCTTCCGTTGTTATCTTATTTAGATGGCCTTAAGCCATATTTATTGTAATGAGTTCTCTTTTGAGACATCCGATGTAATAAGTGTGTGATTGCTACTCTGTTAAAAATCCTTCGAGTACTGTGTGTCAGCATTACCGATCCAGGGATGACACTTGAACACACAGATTTGACCGCATGAGGTCGGATTGCTACAGTCCACATGATTAAGCTACTGTAGTAATCATGTTTTATAGCTGTTTCAATAAAGTGCCAAGTAGAACCTTTGGGAAGACTTGGGTGAAAGTTAATGTGATCTTGCTGTAAAAACACAGAAACTTTGCACTCACGAGATTAGCTGTCATTTTTTACAGAAGAGCGATTTTAAGTTGATTATTTTTGCAGAAGATTAATAGACAAATTACTCACGTCCACCAATTTATTTCAGAATTTTTCGAGTTACAGAAGTATTCGAAAGTTACAGATTACTACAGACTGTTCTGTTTTTGACAGATTCTGTTTTCTATGTGTTGTTTGCTTATTTTGATGAATCTATGAGTAGTATCGGAGGGTATGAACCATAGAGAAGTTGGAATACAGTAGATATGACACCAATATAAGTAAATAATGAGTTCACAACAGTACCAAAAGTGGTGATTTTATTTCCTTACACTAACGGAGCTTACGAGTTTTCTGTTGAGTTTTGTGTTGTGAAGTTTTCAAGTTTTGGGTAAAGATTCGATGGACTATGGAATAAGGAGTGGCAAGAGCCTAAGCTTGGGGACTCCCAAGGCACCCCAAGGTAATATTCAAGGACAACCAAGAGCCTATGCTCGGGGATGCCCCAGAAGGCATCCCCTCTTTCGTCTTCGTTCATCGGTAACCTTACTTGGAGCTATATTTTTATTCACCACATGATATGTGTTTTGCTTGGAGCGTCATTTTATTTACTTTTGTTTTGCTTGCTGTTTGAATAAAATACCAAGATCTGAAATACTTAAATGTTAGAGAGTCTTCACATAGTTACATAATTATTCGACTCCACATTGATCTTCACTTATATTTTTCGGAGTAGTTTGTCCTTTGCTCTAGTGCTTCACTTATATCTTTTAGAGCACGGCGGTGGTTTTATTTTGAAGAAATATATGAAATATAATGCTTCACTTATATTATTTTCAGAGTCTTAAACAGCATGGTAATTTGCTTTGGTTATAAATTTAGTCCTGATATGATAGGCATCCAAGAGGGATATAATAAAAACTTTCATATAAAAGCATTGAATACTATGAGAAGTTTGATTCTTTATGATTCTTTTGAGATATGAAGATGCTGATATTAGAGTCATGCTAGTGGAGTAATTGTGAATTTGAGAGATACTTGTGTTAAAGTCTATGATTCCTGTAGCATGCACGTATGGTGAACCATTATGTGATGAAGTTGGAGCATGATTTATTTATTGATTGTCTTCCTTATGAGTGGAGGTCGGGATCGCACGATGGTTAACTCCTACCAACCCTTCTGCTAGGAGCATGCGCGTAGTACTTTTTTTCGATGACTAATAGATTTTTTCAATAAGTATGTGAGTTCTTTATGACTAATGTTGAGTCCATGGATTATATGCACACTCACCCTTCCACCATTGCCAGCCTCTCTAGTATCGCGCAACTTTCGCTGGTACTATACACCCACCATATACCTTCCACAAAACAGCCACCATACCTACCTATTATGGCATTTCCATAGCCATTCCGAGATATATTGACATGCAACTTTCCACCGTTCCGTTTATTATGACACGCTCCATCATTGTCATATTGCTTTGCATGATCATGTAGTTGACATCATATTTGTGGCAAATCCACCGTTCATAATTCTTCGTACATGTCACTCTTGATTCATTGCACATCCTGATACACCGCCGGATGCATTCATATAGAGTTATATTTTGTTCTAAGTATGGAGTTGTAATTCTTGAGTTGTAAGTAAATAAAAGTGTGATGATCATCATTATTAGAGCATTGTCCTAGTGAGGAAAGGATGATGGAGACTATGATTCCCCCACAAGTCGGGTTGAGACTCCAGACGAAAAATTAATAATAATAATAATAATAATAATAATAATAATAATAATAAGAGGCCAAAAAAAGAGAGCGCCCCAAAAAAAGAGAAAAAAGAGAGAAAAAGAGAGAAGGGGCAATGCTACTATCCTTTTACCACACTTGTGCTTCAAAGTAGCACCATGATCTTCATGATAGAGAGTCTCCTATGTTGTCACTTTCATATACTAGTGGGAGTTTTCATTATAGAATTTGGCTTGTATATTCCAATGATGGGCTTCCTCAAATGCCCTAGGTCTTCATGAGCAAGCAAGTTGGATGCACAGCAACTTAGTTTCTTTTTGAGCTTTCATATACTTATAGCTCTAGTGCATCTGTTGCATGGCAATCCCTACTCACTCACATTGATATTTATTGATGGGCATCTCCATAGCCCGTTGACACGCCTAGTTGATGTGAGACTATCTTCTCCTTTTGTCTTCTCCACAACCACCATTCTATTCCACCTATAGTGCTATGTCCATGGATCAAGCTCATGTATTGCGTGAAAGTTGAAAAAGTTTGAGAATACTAAAGTATGAAACAATTGCTTGGCTGAAATCGGGGTTGTGCATGATTTAAATATTTTGTGTGATGAAGATAGAGCATAGCCAGACTATATGATTTTGTAGGGATAGCTTTCTTTGGCCATCTTATTTTGAGAAGACATGATTGCTTTGTTCGTGTGCTTGAAGTATTACTGTTTTTATGTCAATGTTAAACTTTTGTTTTGAATCTTATGGATCTGAATATTCTTGCCACAATAGAGAAGATTACATTGATAAATATGTTAGGTAGCATTCCACATCAAAAATTCTGTTTTTATCATTTACCTACTCAAGGACGAGCAAGAATTAAGCTTGGGGGGCTTGATACGTCTCCAATGTATCTATAATTTTTTATTGTTCCATGCTATTATATTATCCATCTTGGATGTTTTATATGCTATTTTATATGATTTTTGGGACTAACCTATTAACCTAGAGCCCAGTGCCAGTTTCTGTTTTTTCCTTGTTTTTGAGTTTTACAAAAAAGGAATAACAAACGGAGTCCAATTGACATGCCAATTTTTGATGATTTTAATGGACCAAAAGAAGCCCCCGGAGTAAAATAGTTGGGCCAGAAGAGTCCCGAGCCATCCACGAGGGTGAAGGGCGCGCCCTACCCCCCTGGGCGCGCCCCCTGCCTCGTGGATGACTCGGAGACCCCCCTGAAGTGAGACCGACGCCAAAAATTCCTATAAATACAGAAACCCCCGAAAAGAAACCTAGATCGGGAGTTCTGCCGCCGCAAGCCTCTATAGCCACCAAAAACTAATCGGGACCCAGTTTCGGCACCCTGCTGGAGGGGGGAATGATCACCGGTGGCCATCTTCATCATCCAGGCGCTCTCCATGACAAGCAGGGAGTAGTTCACCCTTGGGGCTAAGGGTATGTACCAGTAGCTATGTGTTTGATCTCTCTCTCTCTCTCTCGTGTTCTTGACTTGGCACGATCTTGATGTACCACGAGCTTCGCTATTATAGTTGGATCTTATGATGTTTCTCCCCCTCTACTCTCTTGTAATGGATTGAGTTTTCCCTTTGAAGTTATCTTATCGGATTGAGTCTTTAAGGATTGGAGAACACTTGATGTATGTCTTGCGTGGGATACCCGTGGTGACAATGGGGTACTATTGATTCACTTGATGTATGTTTTGGTGATCAACTTGCGGGTTCCGTGACCTTGGGAATCTATGCATAGGGGTTGACACACGTTTTCGTCTTGACTCTCCGGTAGAAACTTTGGGGCACTCTTTGAAGTTCTTTGGGTTGGTTGAATAGATGAATATGAGATTGTGTGATGCATATCGTATAATCATACCCGCGGATACTTGTGGTGACATTGGAGTATCTAGGTGACATTAGGGTTTTGGTTGATTTGTGTCTTAAGGTGTTATTTTACTATGAACTCTAGGGCTGTTTGTGACACTTGTAGGAATAGCCCAATGGATTGATCGGAAAGAATAACTTTGAGGTGGTTTGGTACCCTACAATAATCTCTTCGTTTGTTCTTTGCTATTAGTGACTTTGGAGTGACTCTTTGTTGCATTATGAGGGATAGTTATAGATCTAATTATGTTATCCTTGTTGAGAGAACTTGCACTAGTGAAAGTATGAACCCTATGCCTTGTTTCAACGCATTGCAATACCGTTTTCACTCACTTTTATCATTAGTTACCTTGCTGTTTTTATATTTTCAGATTACAAAAACCTATATCTACCATCCATATTGCACTTGTATCACCATCTCTTCGCCGAACTAGTGCACCTATACAATTTACCGGAACACAAGAGACTCTTTGCTATTCGGTTGTATGGTTGTTTGAGAGAGACCATCTTCGTCCTACGCCTCCCACGGATTGGTAAACCTTAGGTCATCCACTTGAGGGAAATTTGCTACTGTCCTACAAACCTCTACACTTGGAGGCCCAACAACGTCTACAAGAAGAAGGTTGTGTAGTAGACATCAATTATCACTTTAATTGTGTGATTCCACTACCATTTTATTATATTTTTTCCATATAATAATATTTGGTCCAAACAGCTTTATCCGAGGAAAACGACAAAAGAAGTGCGCGAACGCGGTAAAATCTCACAAAGCCTAAAGAGTAGGCACAAAAATACTAACGAAATAATGACATAATTTGGACTCATTAACTCCCCAAGCTTAAAGGTTTGCTCGTCCCCAAGCAAATGCTGCAACTTGTAAGAAAGAGGTCATCTTAGTTATGATATGCGAATAAATCTAAAATGAATGAGTCCATCATAAGTTCAGAATTTGCATCATATAATAGGCTCCCTCGTGCACCATCATATTTGGTTTTCATTAGATGAGTATGAAGGCTTCCACGTCTTACTATCAATCATTGAGAAGACGTTACTCAACTCTAAGTGATTATTGCTCTCTTCCTTCAGTTGGACAAACACTTATGGTTTACTGGTTTTACTCAAGTTATTTTCTTCCTTCCCTTTTATTTCTAGAGTTACCAAGCCTACCCCATATCACTAGGATTTTTCTTTCCTTTTTCCTGTTTCCGAGGTGTGATATGAATGGTATGCTTGGTTGTTCAAGTTTGATTGCCGGGAGTCATGAAAATTCTTTTAACCTTTAAATTTTGTTTTTACCATAAAGAAAACTTGTCTCCTTTTCATACCTGGCTCATTAGTTTAATGACTTTGCCAAGTAATCATGAAATAAACTGAAACGAGGATCAATGCATCACGTCAAGTTATCAAGTTCTCATTCCTAATTGATACTAAAGATGTGGAAGACTTGTAATCATCATCTAAAAACAAAAATATCTAGCACACGAAGATGCAAAATCATACTATGCAAATTCATAAAGATCATAATCGATCACTCATCAAATCATCCATGACTCATTGGATAAAACCCATCCCTCTTATCAAGAAAGTATGGCAGTCCTTACTTATTCAGACCAAACAAAAAAACTTCTAAATAAAATTCAGCGAGAAAATAATAATAAGGGATACAAGAAGGCCTCAAAATCCCTCCAAGCTTAACATGCTAAGCCGGTTGGATTCATTTATTCTCCTTCTTATTGATACCAGTGTTCTCTTCTGGAGGTGAAGTTGTGACGTTGGTGAGGGCATCGATCATGAGCTTATTTGCAACTTACAAAGCATTGCATCTTGGTTGGCGATGATTCTCAGGCTTGTGTCAAGATCCTCACAACCCTTGACAGCTAGGGCCATCTCCATCTCTCCGATCTTTTCTGTGATAGCTTTAGTTTTAACTGTAGAATTACCGACATGTACCTCAGGTCGAGTAGGGATGGTGACACGCCTCTTCCTTGGAGGTGTGCGGGCGTCGATGTGTGAATCTTTCGCGCCCTTGGATTGATCTCCTCAGATTCTCCCAAAGGATCATGGATAGTCCAGTTTCCAAAACCAAACTTCCCCATGATGACAGAAGTATCCTTGATGAAGTCGACCTTGTTCTCGTTGACGACGACCTTGATTGCGTTGATGGGGATGGTCATCGATTTCCTCCCCTTCTCTCCATCTTCCTCTTCTTCGTCACTCTCCTCAAAGTGCGGTTCCTCCAGATCTTCTTCTGAGGAGGACCAATCGCGTGAGCGTCGGAGCCTCTCTTTTATGCTTGTCGGAGAGTAGCCTTCTTTCTCCAGATCATCTTCCTCCTGGGAGGACGTTTGCTTGTTGTTCCACAAGCGAGTCATCTCTTCCTGCACCTCAAAACTCAAGAGAACCTGGACTAGATTGGTCTGTTAGTTTTGCTAGCGGAAGAGGCAATGGTTATGTATATAAGAGGTTAGGGACGTAGGTTTGATGAGATAAGAAAGTTAAAAAGAATTGGAAACAAACCAGGCAAAATCGGGAAAAATTCTATTAGGAATCAGAAAGAAATAACGATCGACGGCCTTTCCTACGACTGCGTCCGGTCGTATGAGTTTCCTAAGCCGAGTCCTTTGCCCACAGAACATTTGAAGGCCATTCGGACGACAATGCTCGCTCATATCTGCGCCTATTTGACCTTCGCGATATGTGATCATC
The DNA here is from genome assembly GCF_018294505.1 of Triticum aestivum. NCBI lineage: Eukaryota > Viridiplantae > Streptophyta > Magnoliopsida > Poales > Poaceae > Triticum > Triticum aestivum. The sequence goes on along the minus strand of NC_057814.1, from coordinate 104,289,501 downwards.
ATTTTTTATTTCTTTAAAGACCACGAGAAAAAGTTAGTTGCGGACCACAGAGCGTTTGACGGCCTTTCATACGACCGCTACTGGTCATTTGGGCATCCGCTCGATGACTTTACGTGCGCGCTTAAATAAACAATGAAAAAGATGACATTCCATACGACCGCTCCTGCTCGTATGAGCGCCCGTTTGACTTCGAAAAACACTAGATTTTGTACAGAAAAATATAACGGAGACGAATAAAACGAAGGCTTAAGTTGAAAGGAAGAACATGCTTGCATTTCCTTGTGCTTTCCATATTTTATTTTTAGCATCATTTTCGTCCCAGGTTTCTTCTCTCTTCTGGGACGGAGAGGCGATGACGTCCTTTGCATCTTACTGGGACGCAAAGAGTTAGTATAATAGAATAAATCGCTTTCTTCCCTTACCCTTAGTTTTGCGAGCGACTCTTCCAGCCCAATGAATGGTTATTCGGTATCTCCAAAGGTACGAATGGTTGCTCTGTCCAAGGCCACCATAGTTCCGTACAGGATACATATTCCTGAAGTGATGTGCTTACGCTCTTCTTTCACGAACGAGATATTTGTTAAGACCTCTTCTACTTTCTTGCGGTCTAAGATATCACTATCAAATTCATGTAAAAGAAGAGACCACCTCATCCAATGAGGCTTAGTCTCTTTAATGTCAAGGACTTCTTTTATCGCTTGACTGTTAGTATAAAATATGATCTTTGTATCTGTGATATAAGGCCTGAACTTTTCACAAGCGAAAATCACTGCATAGAGTTCCTTGTCATTCTCGGCATACACTACTGCAGGATGCTGCTAACGCGACACTTCAAGGAAACTGTGTGCGATGCATTAATCGCAAACGGAGATGTAAAAAACTGTCAAAAAAGATGCAAAGCGTTTGCGATGGCAGAGACATCAAATACAGTTCAGATTTTAGTTACGTGTCCGATGCGGCGCATACGGTTGATCCATACGAACTATTTGCGATTAGATAGAACAACAGAAGCGGGCAGCCATATCAATGTGTGTCCAATATACGGCATATAATTCGCTCTGATGAACTGTTTGCTACTAGGGAATGCAACAGAAATAGTCAGCCAGATCAAGGTGTGTGTGATATACGACATACGGTTCACTCGGACGAACTATTTTCGATTAGGGAACACAACAGAAATGGTTCAACTCAATAAGATGTGTGTGATATGCGGCAGACAGTTCACATAGATGAACTGTTTGCAATGAGCCAAAAAACACAAACTATTCGTGTAAACAAGATGGGTATGATACGAGGCAAACAACCCACTCGGATGAACTGTTTGCAATGAGAAAATATAACACACACGGTTACTAGAGCTAATTCGTGTGCTATTATGTGTGTACTAGAGTTAATTATTGCATATAGCAGATGAACATAGCCAGGAATAGCTGTCCAACAATATTATTTTCAATGACATGCATTAATATATTCTTAGTTAAATCCAAGGTCAAAGTTTGGTACTACAAAATATGAAGGGGGCCAATAAAGAATATACCACGACAGAGATAGTACCTATAGGAACACAGACGCCCAGTATGAAATAAAATGTGGGTCAAACCCTAGTTGAAAAGGGCAACAATGTCTAACTCCAGCTTACAAAAGGTACAAAAGCACGAGGATTAATTGTTCATCAGGTTTACACATAAACCGGATTGAACAGGATAATGACATCTAACTCAACCAAAGTTTTCGGCAGTTACAATCAAATGGATCAGCCTTATCCATAAAATCAAGATCCCAGTACAATAATTCTACTGCTTCATGATGACCACAAGCTGTTGTAAATAAAAGCCGAACACGATTAGAAGCCCTTAGGTCCACCTGAAACATCTTTTTATGTTGTTCAACACTTGCAGCCGTGAGTAATTTCTTGTTGAAAAACTTAATCCTCACGGACAATAGTGCCCTCGCATTCAACATGAAGAATGTGACAAAGCTAGTTTTTGCACTGTTGGATGAATATTGTTCCAGCATTACTGTCCTCAAACAAATGTCATGAGATCTGAGAAAATCCCCGTGCTTCATCAACCATCGATTGGTTATACCTTTTTCACCATGTGTTGTTGCCTAAATAGAGATGAAGATTGAAAACAGTTAATGTCCAAAAAAGATTATGTTGAAAGAGTGATAGCTGATCGATTAATTATAGTACATTATATATGGGCTTTCAATGTGTGTGAAATCATCACCTTTATATACAAATTCTCCAGACATGAAAAGCATTGCAGCAAGGCAATAATGATGTTGAGATCAAAACACCACATACTAATATATAAGGTCTTGACAGAATCCACCACCACTGATAGGATAGACAAGCGCTTCATTGAGCATAGAACATAATATCAGCACTGAAAGTGTACTCCAAGATGATACTTAACTTATGCGCACAAATGAAAAATGCAAATTACAAAAGTGTACATGAATAATATATAGTACCTCAATAGGTGTGGAGGCAAACACCATCTCGAACCATTTTAACGGATCATGAGTTGCACCCAAGGTCTCCAGTTTAGGCGCAGAGACCACAGTTATTTGTGACAGTTTATAACAACAATCAAGGACCAACCTTTGAAGTGAAGGGGCATTTTCGATGATGAGCTCTTGTCCTTCAAAACTAATTCCAATGCTTATAAGGTGAGGCGACTTTATTTTGAGACAAGGGATGTCGATTCCTGCTCCAAAAACAAGCACCAAACGCTCCAGTGCAGGGCAGCTGGAGTGGATGATGCTGTGCAGTGAGGCCTCTAACAGATGAACCAACACAAGTGCAAGTTTTTTCAGCAGTGGTAGTCGAAGCATTTGTACCAAATTATCTGCTAGTTGGCACTGGGTCAAGGTGGCGGTGTGGAGAGAGGAGGAAAACCATGAGATGGGCATCGGTGGTGAGGGCACAGATGCAGCTATTGGTGGTAACCTATCGCTGTAGTAATGGTAGAACTCAAGCTGATGGAGTTTATCGAATTGACGGGATGTCAGCCAGGCAGCCACCGTGCAGGTTATGTCCAGCAGGTAGCATGTCGGGATGCAAATGCGTCGAACGGAGCCCTGGTGGGAGGAGATGATGGCTCCAGGGAGTTCAGAATATCATCGACAGATAGCTGACGACAGTCGAGATTAAGAGGCGCGGCGCGCCACTGAGTGCACCACCGAGATGCGAGGACTTGTGTGTGACAGGAATCCTTGGTGGGGAGCAGGAAGATTATCTCCCCAAGGATGTCGTCCGGGAGATCGCTAATGCGGTCCGCCAGAGATTCTACTGGTTCCTTTGGTCCAGGGGGCGTGGCCACTTCTGGCTGCGCAGCTGGGTCCTAGATCTACATCCGGCGGCGGCGCTGGCCGGAGCCTCATATGTGTACATACCAATCTAAAAGAAAAAATATGGCAAAACATACATGTAGGACATTCAAAATCAATTCTCAAGATCTGGAAGAAAAAAGGCACAAACATATATGTAGGACATTCAAAATCAATTCTCAAGATCTGGCCACGAAATATTAGCACGCAAGCTAACCTTAGTTGGATTATTAGCAAAAATCATTTGTACAGAACAAACAATTAATCACTAACTCTATACGGATAACATTCAGACAATCAATACACTACGTGCATCTAATGGATCTTAATTACTTTGATTTCATGGACTGAGAGAACATAACCATAGGATTTGTATGCCAAAAAAATTATAGATGACTAACCGGTTTTCTGTCGGAGTCGCAGTCGTTGCCGGAGTTGCTGTTGACCTCCGGCTTCGGCTCGGGGGGGGGGGGGCACAACGGCGCCGACGAAGTCAAGGTCATGCTGCTGTCCGCGCGAGATCTCATCGGCAGCGACGACAAACTCTATGCCCAGCTTCACGCGTTGCGCGGGTGCTTCACCAGCCCCGGCGTCGCCACTCCCTCATATGGTGCGCTTTGGCAGCATCCTCATACACTCCAGAGTCCAGACGTTGGTGACCACTATGGACCGTGGGTGCGGCCGCCTATTATGGCCGGCGGCTCGGGCGTGCAATTAGTACGGACCAGTGGGAGCGAGGCGGGCGGCGGTCAAAGGCTGTCTTCCCTCCCAGTGAGTCTGTGCGGCAATCTTCTGCCATTCCTACCATCATTTCACATAGCTAGTCGCACGCCTTCGGTCAATACGCACACCTACACGCATGCCTCCCGGTATGCCTGCGTGGTGGACTGCTCGCATGTGTCCCATCACCTCACGCATGCTCGCACGACACACGGGGTGTGTGGCAGCACGTATATTTCTTAGTTTATTGATGATTCATTCTGCCGCTTTACTGCTTAACCGAAGCATGGCACGGTGTAACGCACACAGTCCGAATAAATAATCCATATGAGATATTGGTTGCCAGTTTTTAATAATCTCCCATTTGTAAGAAGATTATATCAAAACGGGTCTCAAATTTGACGAAAAATACAATATCACAGTCTACTGGTATCCATATATGACACCACGATAAGTTTCATGAATTTCAACTAAGTTTTGGATTTACTTAATTTTGAAAATCTATATTATCAATGTTTTGAAATCTCTTGCACAGGGCAACATGCACCCAGGGACACATATGATTTTGCAATCCATTTTGGTGCACATGTAGCTCAGATTTGATTTTTGCACATTAAATCCCTAGGAAATCAATCAATGTATAAAAACGGTTGATGCCTGTTTTTTTATTTTAACACGACACTCCGCCTTTGGTCACATGTTCACTTCAGAAAAAGTTTGACATGCCTCAGATTGGTTGTGGTGGTGCGGGATGTGTGTGTCCATGTGTGGGGGGGTGGGGGGAGGGGTCCGGCAGTACACTACGAGTCGTGAACCTCCGTGTGGGATTATTGATCATTTCGTGAGTCATATATGCCACATCAAAGTCGTGAATTGGTTATTTAAAGCATTACACAACCCTTTCATACATACATGTTCAGGCCACATGGATGCATTGGTGGTCCTCTCGGACACTCTCCCTCGTGCAGTTATCAACGACGTGCCCATTCGTTAGCCCGCAAAGGTTTTCAGTTTCCAACAACAACGAGAGGCATTTGACCACAAGGTGGATTCATCTTGGCATGTGTGTGTGTGGATCATGGTGAGATTCCATATCAAAGTTCGAGCACGTGCGTATACACACCCTCCCACCGGCTTGAAGTGAGGGGGCTACACATCGTGGTGTAGTGTGTTTCCGGTTTGCGCAGCATGTGCCACATCAAAGTTGTGCATTGGGTATTCAAACATCATATTACACACGGGCACATGCACGCGGTGGCTTTGTCCTATGACACTCACTCGTGTGTGCCTCTCTCTGTGGGCCCATGAGGTCGTCGTCGACCAGTTGAATTTACAACAAGAGAGAGGTTAATTTGACCAACAAGGATGGTTCTTTTTTGGTTTGTGCTACGTATGTGCACGGTAGGAGTATGTACATGTCAAAGAGGGGGTAACATGAATACTCTATATATATGCATGTCATAACCTCGCTCCATGTGGGGACTTTCCGGTTCCTGAGGTAGGTGCCACATCAAAGTTGTACATTATATTGGTATTCAAACATCACACATTACCATGCAGGCGGTGGTTGCCCTATAGGAACTCACTCGCGTGTGGCGCTTCCATTTGTGGACATGCGAGGTTGTCCTCAATCACTTTGACCCAACGAGAGAGAGGTTAATTTGACCATCAAGAAATGATTCTTTTTTGGTTTGTGCTATACAGTAGAAGTACATATATACCACACGTCGAATGGGGGCGTACATATAGCACATACCACGCATCATGAACCTCGCGCTCTCTGTGGGGACTTTTTGGTTTCCTATGTATGTGGTGCCACATCAAAGTTGTGAATTGCGTATTCAAACATCACACAAACACCTCTTTGGGACACATGCTGACGGTGGTACGTAGTCCTATATAGGATGACCACTCGCGTGCGACGTACGCTTCACTTCTGTGCTGGGCCCGCGAGTTCGTCGTCCATCACTTTGACCCAGCGAGAGAGAGGTACATTTGACGAACAAGGAGGATTAATTCTTTTAGGGTTGTGTTACTAGCTAGGTGTATAGCACGTGTCGAAGGGGGGGTGACCAGCATATATATGGCCCTCACTCACGCGGTTACCGGCGATGCTTCCATCTGTCGGCCCGCTTGGTCCATCACTTTCACCAACAGCGCGAGAGAAGTTAACTAATTTGACTTAGGAGGGCATTAACTTTTTGTTTGTCACATGATATTTTTTTGACCAAAAACAGTAGGAAAAGGCTCCTACTGTGTAATTATATTTTAATAAAAGGATCTGTACAAGGTGAGTATTTACATCATGGGGGGGAGGGGGAGAGGGCAGACCACTTTGGGTCCCACCCAGAAGAACTAGAGAAAGAGGGGGGGCTAGTGCAAAGAGTTTACAAAATTCCGAACTAGAGACCTATTTGTCTCTTTGACCCTATGTTGCAGAAGTTCAAAGTCTTTCTTGAATCTATCAAGCCACGATCGGAAGGAAGGATCTATTGATCTGAAGTGTTTGTTGTTTTGCTCCTTCCAAAGGCTCCACGATGCCACAACAAAATTTTCAAACAGCATGATATAGATCATGATGTGAGGTTACATATATATAAGAGTGCATGTGTACACATGAATCCACCCCGCTGGATTGAGGGGGGGCGAGCACACGACACGTCATGAACGACCTTTTGCTCTGTGTGGGAACCTCTGCGATTTTCAACGCATGCACCACATCAATGTTGTGCATTGGGTCGGGTATTAATTCAACACATATGCATGCATCACACACCTCCATAAATATGTTCGGAGCACACGCATGTAACGGTTGTCTTTGGACAAACTCTCACTTGCTTGGTTATGGGTGGCAAGCCTATATATATTCGTGGGCCCGCGTGGGACGTCCATCATTTTGACCAACGACGAGAAAGGTTACCAGGGTGGATTCTTCTTCTTTGCTTCGAGTTACCGTATAGTAGGTCGACCATTCCAAGCCTAATTAAGTTTGAGTGCATGCTACGCGTCGTGAACCCTCGCCCGGTGTGGGGATTTTACGGTTCCAAAGCACGGTGCCACATCAAATTTGCGCATTGGGCATTCATACACAACACACACCACTTCCATATACATACTTGGGCCACATGCACAGAGTGGGTTTGTCTTTGTACAGTACTCCCTCACGAGGTTATCGGCAACAAGCTAGCCCATCTTGCGGGGCCATGTGGACATCCATCACTTTGACCACTAAGCGGGAGAGGTCGTACGACCAAGTTGGATTCTGCTTGGTCCGTGTTACAGTATGTCTTGGTAAAATGCCCTCCCCCCGACGCGTGTGTGTGTGGGGGAGGGGGCTACTTCACACTACCTGCAACCTCCGTGGGATTGGGGAAGTCCGGTTAATTTGCGAGGCACACGTGACACATCAAAGTTGTGAATGGTAGTTAAATATCACACCACACCCTTTTCATACATATAGTAGGGCCACCCGCATGTGGTTCGTATGTGGTCTCACCCATCTCGCGCCACAAGCACACATTTGTGGGTCGGCACATGGTCCACCTTTGCCGGGAAGCGAAAGGGGAAGTTTGACCATATATGTATGATGGACTCATATAGGTTTTGTGTTACGGTAGGGTGATATTTCTGACCTAGCTATTTGGGGCATGCATTCGTAGCTAGGATTCCCATGCCGCTGACACGAAGTGGGGTTCGTAGGGGGTGGCTGACTAGCAATACTGTGCTTTTGTGCGACAGGTGCCATATTTGGTCCACATGCAAGTGTGTTCATGTTCTGACCCTCTCCCGTGTTATTCTTTTTGCCAAATTTATAAACAACACACGAGTTGGATGTAGAAGCCGTCTGCGATTGGGTACGCAACAGACACGGTTCGGTCAGACTACCCGTGTGCCACGTGCGTGCCCTGCAGTCACTCACATCAGCACAGTAGAATGGGCCCCACGAGGCTTGCCTCCCGGTCTCGAAAACATCTACTGCCTCGTAATCTCAAAAATATCTACCGCCTGGAATGTTTTAATGTTTGATAGCACATTATTAGTATGTGCAGACTGTGTGCGATGTCTGTTACTCCCGCTCTGCTTCAATCCCTTGAATCAAATTTTTAGTAGCCTCTACATTTTACTCCCGCCTCTGCATCCCTCACAATCTAAAAAATATCCGCTCGCCCTTGATTCAAATTTTCAGTAGCCCCGCCTTGTTACTCCCACCTCTGCATCCCTCGCAATCTCAAAAATATCTGCTTGGCCTAGATTCAAATTTTCAGTTGCCCCGGCATTTTACTCCCACCTCTGCATCCCTCGCAATCTCAAAAATATCTGCTCGCCCTTGATCCAAATTTTCAGTAACCCCGCCTTGTTACTCCCGCCTAGTAAAATTTTCAGTTGCCACGGTATTTCCTCAAACACCACCTTGCCCCCCTCCACACACACCACACACTTCCCAAAACCTCCACTCACATAGACACACACCACCCCCTGCCTCTCTCGAAACCATTGGTAGGTCGCCGCCACCGCCTCCATCCTCAACCTCTGCCTGTGTGTCGGGGAGCTCGAGGAGCCAATGGCCAAAAAGAGGTTTATTGCGGCCTCTTCGTCCGACGCCGGCGAGGTGGCCGCCGAGGTGTCCCCTTCGTCCTCTGCAGGCTCTTTATCTATCCGCCGTCGCCAGTCGCCTGATCCGCCCACCGTCGCGCCCCTACACCGTTTCGCGGTCGCCGATATTACGGATCAGGAGACCCACACCCGCCGGTGGCTCGTTAGCTTTCACACGGCTGAGCTTGCGGCCATGGAGTACGACCGCTGGCAGGTCCGCTACCAGGGCGCGGCGGCTAGGCTCAATTTACCCTTCAGCACACGTCCGGTCGACCTCGTTCCACCGGAGCCAGGGTGGTGAGCTCGACTATGGTGCGGGAGGACCGCGAGGCGTGGGAGCGCCTCGAGGCTAAGGCCGCCAATGAGGCCTACATGCAAGAGCTCCGCCAGCAGCACACGGAGCTCGTGGAGGCGGAGCGGGTGATCTTTGCCGGCACGGAGGGCGGGGAGGTTATCGTGCTCTCCTTCGATGACAAGGTCGAAGACGGCGAGGACGGTGGCGTGGAGGGCGTCGAGGTGGGCGGCGAGGACGAGGAGATCGATGTCGACGAGTGGAGGAATGTCTTCCCCAACGACCCTGACGACGGCATCGGACCGGACCCGGCTCGCGGCACACCGTCCTGACGAGAAAGGATTGGCTCGACCTCCACTTTGACCGAAAGTAGTTTAGCTTAGTTTAAATTTATGTTTTATGTTAGGTTATGCAAAACTATCTATGTTTTGTTTGAATGCATGCTACTTTCGGTTGAACTTACTTTGAACTTGATCAAATTGAAGTTCACAACGTTAAGTTTAGGGGATCCACTAAGGGTTTTAGTCTGTTAACTTTTAAAGGATTGGCTAGAGATGGCCTTACGCCTTGTTTATTTCCGTTCTTCACAATGTGATGCTCTATATGTGCAACTATTTGCCGTGCAGTTCAACTTCATCAATAACAGTTTCAACAATACCACTATAAATTACGATATTTTGTTGCTATTAAGGATGTTGCAGTTAACATGCCTTTTCATTTTTTTAACAATAACTAGTGTACTTTACACCTGCACAATACCGGTTTGAATGACTATTTGCTTGTTTTTAAATGTTATGTCTGATGCAGTTAGCACACCTTTCCACTTCTTGTTTTGCTTAACTAACGTTCTTAAACCTGCACGCTGAAGCTATCATTTATAGATTATGTTGTCTACCATGGATATATTTGGTTGATGTTTAGCCTGTTGTACTTAACATGCCTTCATATGTACTCATACAGGACAATATTGAGAATAGTGCTATTTTCCATCGAGGTTAGTTTCATCGCATTGCTTATATGTACTCACTGTTCAGGATATCGGTAGCTAGTACCATATAGCCTGGGGGACGATAAGGGATTAATCGTCGAATCGGACATTTCATTGAATATATCTGTAACCCATTTATCAGTAGGTTAACTAGGGCCATATTTAATATATCTGAGGCTACATAGCAACATGCATTGTACTGCATGACTAAATATGCAATCCTAGGCTATGTAGCAACAAGGAAGAGTGTTACTTTAATGTTCTGATGATTTCTAGATATACATGTAATAAAATCTTATATAATGGGATGGAGGGAGTGTTGTACTACATCATTTTGCACTTGTTGTTTAGCTTCTAATATTAACTTGGTGCTTTTAGGTACATATGTCATTGCCAAAGATCCACACTTCGACCCTTTCTGCGTATGGGGCAATGAGATATTCATGAACCGGCATCAAGTGAGGAAACTGATAAAGATTATTATTAAAATGGGTCAAAAGATGTCAATCGAACTATTTGTTTACACTTTATGCAAGACAACAGTGAACTGCAGGATGGCAAGTAAGAACTGTGTAGCCTTCTTTTTACTGCCCGTAATGAGTTGTGCTAGATGACAATGTCTGAATCTTTTTTCCTTTGCAGTGGATCCTGAAGCAGTTTACTCAAGATTACCTCTCAAACTACATGATTGGCGGCCGGCCATCACAAGGGGTTGGACTAGAGTTGTGCATGCCTTCTGCATCCAGGAGAGCACAATAGGGCCATTCCGCTTCACCTTGTTCAGCAACCAGAATGTCTGTCGCCTCTTTCTTTACCATCTGTAATAGTACAAGTATAGAACCCTGGTTCATCATTCTTTATTTGGTACTTATGTAATTCTTGAACATATGTACCTGTGAATCGAATACTGCATTGGTTGTTTAAAACTGATGGATATGAATAAAGCTATAGCCAACTTTCAAGTTCAAATTAGCTACAATTTTAAATAGCAGCAATTAAATTAGGGTGAAATTAGGGTGTGCAAGTCAGTACGGTTCACACGGTCTATAAAGCATAGCGTGTGTGATATACATCATAATCCGACACGGTTCACGGAGAGGAAATTTATGTAACAATGCACACAGTTGCCGTTTGCAAAGCGTGTGTGATGTCAGACGCTATCACAAACGGCGCAGGAAAATTAAATATGCGTGATTGTCTACCTATCGTACACGGTTTACAATCATGAACTATTTGTGACGTGCTAGGCATCGTAAACATAGAGCCAGTTTGGTACGTGCCAGGAAAACTCCCGTGCCTGGAATGTGCCTTGTTTTAGGTAAAACCACAAAACTCCGACTGCGATGGCAATGTGAGCACAAACGAGTAGAAAGGATGAAACATTTGGGATATTCGAGATATCGGAAACGGTTATATAGGGACAACTGTATGCATCAAGGCTCTCTATCCCCAACGGTTTCTGGGTCGTGTGGGAAGGACCCCACTATTGCCGACACTCACTTGGCGACGGTTCCAAATGTCGTCGCGGAAAGGGGTTAAATACCATTTGTATAGCACCTCATTGTACCAATGATAGTTTATTTGAGCATCAGTAAGAGTATGACTAGCATAGTAAATAACATTAAACTTCTTACCTACTTGTTGGACCAAAACTGCACTTACCACGTTATCATCTGTTTCACATATGACTTCAAAAGGTATGTCCCAATTGCAAGGCGTAATGACAGGAGCATTAAAGCAGAGCATGTTTGAGCTCCTCGAAGGCGGCTTTACACTCATCATTAAATATGAAGGGAATGTCTTTCTGTGTGGCATCCTGGCTCAGAGAGACCAGAACACCCCGTATTCCAGCCCAGAGATCAAGTCTTCTGGAATACGACACTGCTTGGCATAGAACGAATCATCTCTCTATTACAATTATTATGGATACAAGGGTTCTAAAGACCCAAGGATTACATCTGCACGGCGACACTATGTCTGATAAGGTAGTTCTATGCTAGCAATGAAACAACTTGTAGCAGTGGAAATCCAATAAATAGAGAAACCATCAGAAATAACCCTAGATCAGAAGTTCCACCGCCGCAATCCTCTGTAGCCACGAAAAGCCAATCCAGACCCCGTTCCGACACCCTACCGGAGGGGGAAATCATCACCGATGGCCATCTTCATCATCCCGATGTTCACCATGATGAGGAGGGAGTAGTCCACCCTCTGGGCTGAGGGTCTGTACCAGTAGCTATGTGTTTAATCTCTCTCTGTCTCTCTCTCTCTCTCGTGTTCTTGAGATGTCACGATCTTGATGTATTGCGGGCTTTGTTAATATAGTTGGATCATATGGCATTTTCCCCTCTCTATCTTGTTGTGAATTGAGTTTTCCCTTTGAGACTTCATTCTTATCGGATTGAATAATTTTATGGATTTTTTAACACTTGATATATGTCTTGCATATGAATACCCGTGGTGACATTGGGGTATTATATTGATTCACTTGATATGTGTTTTGGCACTGAAATCACGGATTCCCGACGTGACATTGGGGTAATCTATGCATAGGTGTTGATGCATGTTCTTTTCTTTGTTTCTCCTGTAGAAATCTTGGGGCACTCTTTGAGATTCTTTGTGTTGCATTGAGTATTATGAATCTGAAATTATTTGGTGTTATCTTAGTACAAACTCTTGATAGATCGATCGAAAAGGATATCTTGGTGTTATTTTAGTACGAACTCTTGATAGATGGATCGGGAAGGATAACTTAGTGTTATTTTAGTACGAATTCTTGGATAGATCAATCGGAAAGAATAGCTTCGAGGTGGTTTCGCACCCTACACTACAAAAAAAGACAAATCCGTGACATTTTGGGCCGAACGAATTTTTTTTGTCATGCTTATGACACTTCTATGACAATAATTGTGACAAAACCCGGTATCATAATAGATGTGGTGGTCTCCTACTTCTATGACAGAAAATGGGCTTTTCGTCCTGGGCGGGCCGGATACGCAGCTGCATGACATCCTTTGGGCCGTCCATGACGGAAAAAACCATGGTAGAAGTGAGGGCGAGGAAAATATCGGGGAGTTTCCGCTTACGGTGGGTGGTCGGGGGCCGAGCGATGCGTGTTTCTCTCGTATGTACGCGCGTGTGTGCGAGGCGTTGCGCTCTAACTGAACCCAAGCGAGGCGTTGGGCTCTAATTGAACCCGAGCAATTGCACTGCAGGCTACGCATTACTGAACCCGAGCGATCGATCGATCCCTTGCTGTTAACTGAACCCGAGTGATTCCTTCACTACTGCTGCTAACTGAAGCCGATCGATGTTGCCTCTGGATGAACAGTGAGTGTTGTTGAGGGGGTTTGGATGAACAGTTCCCGGTGGGGGGTTGGATGAACAGGACCCCGTGGTAGTAGAGGCCGTTGCCGCTGGATGAACAGTAGCCCGATCGATCGCGCCGGTGGATGAACAGGACCCCGTGGAGGGCTAAATGAACAAGGCCCCGTGGAGGGCTGGATGAATAGGACGACCCCGTGGAGGGCTGGTTGAACAGTAGCCGGTGGAGGGCTGGATGAACAGTAGCCCGTGGAGGGGTGGTTGAACAGGACCCCGTGGAGAGGGCTGGTTGAACAGTAGCCGGTGGAGGAGCACGCGGTGGAGGCTGGATGACCAGGGGCATGTGGATGAACAGTCGCAGGTGGAGGCTGGAGGAGGTCGACGGTGGATGAACAGTAGCCTGTGGAGGCTGGAGGAGGTCGACGGTGGAGATGAACAGTATCCCGTGGAGTCCCGTTTTGCGGTATGCCACACCCCTCCCGATGAACAAGACCCCCGTTTTGATCGTAGCGCTCCAACACAAGTCCGTTTCCTCCGTTTTGCGGTACGCCACACCCCTCCTGATCAACAGGACCCCGTTTCGACCGTTTTGCGGTACGCCAGACCCCTCCCGATGAACAGGATCATGTTTCTACCGTGGCTGGTCAAACACAAGGCAGTTTCCTCCGTTCTGCGGTACTCATTTCCATCGGCTGTTCCATCCAAGCTAGTTGGCTCCCGATGAACACGACGACGCATTCCGTTCTGACCCAACTGGTTGCCTCCCCATGAACACGACGACAGCGCAGCTTCTCTATTCCGACCAGCCATGTACACCATCCATGGCCATACGTATGCGCGAGTAGGCGTTCGAGACCCCGCCCGTATGTACGTACATGGCCGTATTTTCTTTATTGCACCCTGGCCGTTGTACGTACTTGTACATGCTACGTGCGCGCCTCAACTACGACTTGGGCGCGCCTCTACATCGAGCAGTATGTACGTACATGTTCGCAACTAGAATGACAACGCTACGTATGCTTCGACCAGGTGGCTCCCGACTGTCAGGCACTTCCTTGCATGCGAAGATGTAGCTGGTGGGTCCTAGCAGTCAGGGGGAAACAATTTTTTTCACGAAATACGGTGGCTCGTCCGATGGGTCCCTGCTGTCAGGTGGAGGAATCCTTATTTTGTGCGTAATAAGGAGGCATTTCCTTGTTGCGATCGTGGACCCAGCTGTCAGCCTCTCCACGTACAGTATTCTTCTGATGGAAGTCGTTCGTTGACCACATTGACCACGCCGCACCGAGCGCACCAGGGCGGTGGACGACGACGAGGCCTAGGAAGGGGACGACGTGGATCCGGGGAAGACGCGGCAGTGGATGCCCACGCGGAGAGGAGTACGAGGGTTCACTGGTTCGGCTGCGGTGTGAGGCTGTCGTTGCCCCAGTGCCTGGCCAGCGGTGGGAGTAGTAGGGGGCGGTGAGGCCTCCACGACAGCACAGCTAGCCACAGGAGGCAGGAACAGGCGGCACGACCGGCGCTGCTTTGGGTAGCTGGAGCAAGAAGACCAGAGGTTGAAGAAGCACTACGGCCGTTGGATGGACATCGTACGGTCACTGGAGCTAAAATTGTTCATATTGACTAAGTTGACAAAGCATCCGTCCCCGTCAACTTAGTAGGCCCACATGTCAGCCTCCCACTAAGCTGGGTCCCAGCTAGCAGGGGGAGTATTCATTTCTTTGTGCGTAATAAGGAGGCACTTCCTTGCGTGCGAAGATATAGCTGGTGGGTTCGACCTGTCAGCGGGGGGAACATTTTTTCACGAAATACAGAGGCCCTTCTGGTGGGTCCCAGATGTCAGGTGGAGGAATCATTATTTTGCGCGTAATAAGGAGGCATTTCCTTTTGTGCGGCCGTGGACCCAGCTGTCAGCCTCTCCACGTAAAGTCCACGTCCGATGGATGTCGTTCATTGACCACAGCACACCGAGAGCACCAGGGCGGTGGACGACGGCGAGGCCTAGGAAGGGGACGACGCGGAGCCGGGGAAGACGCGGCAGTGGATGCCCACGCGGAGAGGAGTACGAGGGTTCACTGGTTCGGCTGTGGTGTGAGCCTGTCGTCGCCGCAGGGCCTGGCCAGCGATGGGAGTTGTAGGGGGCGGTGAGGCCTCAACAGCAGCACAGCCGGCCACTGGAGGTAGGAGCAAGCGGTCTCGCCGGCACTGGTTTGGGCGGTTGGTGCAAGAAGAGCAGCGTTTAAAGAAACAGCAGGACCGTTCGATTCAAATCCAACGGTCACTGCTGCTAGAATCGTTTGTTGACTAAGTTGACAAAGCCCTGCGTACGCGTCAACTTAGTAGGCCCACAAGTCAGCCTACGAACCGGTGCGCCCCAGTTGTTAGTGGGAGGAATCATTTTTTCGCGTAATAAGGAGGCAGTTAATTGCGTGCGGCCAGGCCAGCGGAGGGAGTAGGGTGGGACGGTGAAGCCTGCGCGGCATGACAGCGGGCCACAAGAGGAGGGAGCAGGCACTCCCGCCGGCGCTGGTTTAGGCGGCTGGAGCAGGAAGATCAGAGATTGAAGAAGCACGTCGGCCGTTGGATGGACATCCAACAGCCGCTGCTGCTAGAATCGTGTGTTGACTGACAAAGCCTTGCGTAAACAAGTCAGCCTCGAAATTTGTGGCGTGTACAGCCCATTTCCTATTATTTTTATAATTTTTACTCATTTTCTTATTCATATGGAATTTATTGCATCCCATTTTCCATTTTTAGAATTGCTGCCCATTTTCTGGTCAGTACCAGGGTTAAAAAATTGAACTAAAAATGTGCTAAATTTTGAAAATTCACAATTTTTTGCTGGGGAACAAAATATTCTTAATCCAAAAATTATGAGCCATACTAAAACAAATTTAAAAATAAATTAGTCCTATGTCATGTTAAAATCCAATGAAATATAAAATATGAGTGAAGAACAAAAACAAAAAAAGAAATTAATTTTCCCATTTACTTTTTACAGATACTGACCAAACTCTTTGGCCAGGCTGGAATGCATCCCTCCTCGTCTTGAAAGATTTGCAGCCCAGTAAGTCGGAGAAAACAAATAGGCCTAGGTTGGGTATTCTTCAAAAAGAAATAGTGGCCTACCTATTTCCCCAAAGAAAAAACTGCTGGGCTGGTCATGTTGTTAGACGGGCCACAGAGACCGCACAACCCAGTTTATATCCTGCTCCTCTGAACAAATCCTCAAAAAAAAAATTGTGCAATTATGTCGTTAATTGACTATACCTTGAAAATGATGTGGGTCCCAGATATCAGCAGGGTGGATTAGAGTAAAAAACGAGGGGTGCATCTGAGTAGTAAAAGAGGTGCTTTGCTTGTGTTCGGGAGTGGACCTGGTGGGTTCGTACTGTCATACTCACATCTATAGTCCTCTCCCGATTCACTATGTTGACAGGGCCGGACGGCGGCGCCGCGGCGAGCGCACCAAGGCGGAGGAGAAAGTGATGTCGCCAATGTGCTGGGCTGGGTTGGACATTCTTATTGAAAAATAAAAATGGACCGAAACTATTTACGACGTTGTCTACGATTTGCATGGGTCCGCTGGTTGCAGGAAGAAAATGGTGGGAGAAAGAAGACTGGTCTCTATCTTTGCCTAAGAATTATATCGACTAAATGTAACGACAGTATCATAGGAAATAGTATCCTCCTGTTAAATCGTGAATTTAAAGACCTGGTGCATGAGCATTTAGCTTTATTTATTTATTTATTTATTTACTTATTTTTGTTTAGGGGACCATGAGCATGTACCTGGGCCAGATTCATGTGAGAGCCTCCCTTCCAGTTAATTATGGGCTCCTCTATTGGGCCTTCATCAGTGGGTTGCATGTTATCAACAAGTGGAAAATGTGTTCCTACGAAAAATAGTATGCGCTACGTACGATACCGGGCACTAAAGGATCGGACTTCCAAAACATTGTGTTTGTTGTTCTAACAACACATTTATTCAACCAACAGACGAAATATACTACTGATTGTACATTGAAAACAACAGCAGCAGCAACCAGGGCTGGGGGTGCAACAGAAGCAGTAAGCAGACCAGAAGAGTAAAGACGCAGCTCTCTCTTCCAAACCAAACATCAGCCATCATTACAAAAGGGATACCAAAAAAGAACGAGTGTATGCATCAAACTAAATAAAGATCCTACTACACCAAGTGTATGCATCTAACTAACTGGCTCAGTTAGACGTTACTATTTAATAAGCTGTGGAGATTGGCTGACGGCTTGAACTAGATGGGTGCCTGACGGGGGAAACTCCAGCCAGCAGGTCGAAGTCTGATACTTGCGACCTCTCTCCTACTTTGGGCTGCAGAACGTGGCGGCACATATCAGGGTATGGTGCATGCAGAGACGCATGGTACGCTGTGTACACACAGTTTTTCCTGATGAACGAAACCGCCCTGCCATCATGATCCTTGCCGTCGGTTATCTCCTGGTTAATCTGATAATTCAGTCCGAGAAACAAAGAGCGTGTACCAAGGCTACTTACCAGCCTCCAGTCAAAAATTCCTGAAGGCCCAGAGAAGCTGGGATCCTGCTCAAAGACCTTGCAGTGACTGTGATTGTATTCCGCGAAACAACACGTCCGGTACGTGCGAATGATCATCAATCGTTCGCTGTCGTCTGATCGAGACAGGAACCACCTGCAACTGCCATGCCGCTTTTCTTTGAAAGGTTCTGGGATTAGGAAGGGTAGGGACACCAGGCGGCCTACAACATCATATCAAGTTGGAGTCAAATAAAAAAGGGCTCTTAATGTAGTCAATCTTAAGAATAGCATGTCATGAGCATGAATATTTTTTCAGTAAATGTTGATAGTAATATAAGCCCATCATGATATCATAGGAAAGTAACATACTGTTGTAACAGCCGTTTGTAGCGATGGCTGGAGTAGGCCAGCAATATGTCCAGCCATATAAGGAGTCGACAGCGTAAATGAAGCCCTTGTGTTCAATGGCATTAGAGACACATGGAGGATGTATGATCCTACGATGGACGTGCAGATTTATCCACTTACCGCAGTGACCTGTCAGATAGGCGAGACAGCAGTTGAAGAATGCAATTAGCCTGAAGTCTTTATAATTCGCAGATCTTGTGGGCACTTGGCAGATTACAACCTTGAGCAAATCAAACTTGGTATCATGTTGGCTACTGTAAGATTCTGAGTATTCTGGGCCGCGGTGCCAAAGCAGTGCAGTGTTAATCGAAGGAAGGGGGATCAATTGCTGGGTGTAGACCTCCACGAGCATCCAGCTACTGCCACCGTCGACGAGCACCATCCAAGACGTGTTCATGTCGACCCAGTACATACCGTTAATGTAGTTGAGGGTGGCGGGGATCGGATCACAGTCAATAGGGTTGATGCTCGCCACCCTATGATCGTTATGCTGCGTGACATGCCGTTTCCGAAGATCAGGCGGCATCAGCAAGCAAGGAGCTGGCTTAAAAAGCTCCGGCCTGAGGGCTTTGAGTAAACGGTACAGCCCCGACGAGCACGCGGCGAGCGGCATGGTACTGAGATTGTCCACACGCGAAACAATGAGCTTGATTACCTCTGTGGGGAGCGAATTCCAGACACTCTTTCGGTGGACGCTGCTCGGTTCTGCCATTGTTAGTGCTTGGGTTTCGGAAGAGGGGGGAGGTGCCTTGGCGGGGATGGAAGATTGGACGATTATGTGCGGACAAGGAAGGAGAAGCGAATATGTGTTGCGGGAAGTGGACAGGTGATGATGACTACAGTACGCTGCTTGTCTTACGAGACACGTACTAGCAGCATAGGGTCATATCGATGCCAGACAACTTGCTTGAGTGATCACAGTACTGGTGCTCCCTACAGTACCTACTACTATTGCCTAACTTGCTTGACTAGAGTAGTAGCGGAGCAGGACTCTGCTCTACTACTAGCACCGGAGGATTAGTATATTCTAATCTAATAGTAGGTACAAACTTCAATGCCCGAGCATGGAACGACTACGAACCGCCATCGATGCTAACTCCAATCCCCAGCAAACGTTCGCTGGCAGACATGGATAAGATATTTTTAGTGATATGTATATCAAAACCAAACTGTTTTCTTTCAAATTTGTGAATATGTATTATTCTACTTTGGATCCGTGAAAACGGACGGGCTCATTGCTATAAAGGTTCATCTCCTGCATCATCCGCAACGAACACCTGGTGTACTGGTCCGGGCCGGATGCTTGCAGCGCGATGGCCTGAGTTCGAATTCTATCCTAAACTATAGCTTTTTATATTTTTTAAATATATACTTCTTTCGCTACTGTACTGGGAGTGGAACCAACAGAGTACATAGAATAGAAGATTAAGGATGGATTCGTTTCTTTCTAACTTTCTGTACGAATCTGTAGCCAGCCTGCAAGTAATGTACACTGTACTGACATTGGAACCCACAGAGTACTTAGAATACAAGATTAAGGATGCAATTAACTTTTTATAGAGGGAGAATCATACACGTAATTAACTCAAATGGATTGGACGTGACTCTATTATTCTCCAACGGCAACCGACAAATTTCCTCCCGCGGGCCGGAGTAGGTTTCTTGGTTTGCATGCGGGTTTAACGGAGGGGTTTGATGGAGGCGAGGAGGCGTGTTCAGCCGGGCATGCAGCAAGCGGCGCAGTACTATTCGATTTGACAGCTACTAGTATATTATAAAAAAAAGAGTAGTAGAGATAGAGATAAGAGTAGAGATAGAGACTAGGGAGGAGCACCATCTACTGCTTCGTGTGCTACTCCTGCGCTCCATTCGGCCGCCGCAACCTCCCCTACAGCCACTCCCTCCCGCGCTCCATTTGGCGGGAGCTATTGAAATTTGGGGAGCGCACTCTCGCGACTGCTGGCAGCGACGACTTCACCAACGACGACTTCTTCCCCGACCTCGGCAACCTCTTCCTCAACGACATGGGCGACAACCTCAACGCCAACGGTGCTGCTCCCGTTGCACCATATGTGTTTATGTCCTTCCTGTTCGAAATCGTGGTAGAATTCATGTTTCTAGTCTGTGTCCTAGATTCGATCTGTTCATCTACTATGCTACTCCACATGATTAGTTTAATCTCTGTTATAGCCATCATGATTTATTTTGTGCTTATTCAGACTAAATCTCATAGTAACTTGCTCATATATTCAACTGGCGCACCGTCCCCTACAGCCACTCCTGTTTCATGGACGGCCTGGTCGATGCCTCCAAGGAGCCCTTCATCTACTGCTATGAGTGCCCGATGCTGTTTTGGGGCTCGCCGGCGGACCTCGTGCATCACCTCACGCAGCCGTCCGTCTATCACTACTGGCCCTTGGCGGAGAACATCAAGTACGAGACGTGCTACCCGTTCACCGTGCCAGAGTCGCTGGAGGATCACCGCCGCCTGATAGTCTCGGAGGAGGACAACAGCGTCTTCCTCTTGATCGTGGGCACCGGCGAGGCCCGCGCAGGCCGCCGCCCCATCTCTGTAGTGTGCGTCAGGGGCGACGCCGCTGACGCTGACACTGACACGAAGCGGATGTACGGGTGTGTGCTCACTGTTACTACCCCTCGGATGTACATGGGCGGCCACTGGCTACATCAAGCTGACTAGGACTGTGCCGAGCTGGGACTTCCCGCCGATGTGGACATGGAAGACGCATGGTATGATTTGGCCCCCAACGTGGTGCACGGGGACTCCAAGGAGGTTCACCTGGACATATGCATTACAAAGTTAAATGTTGATCATTAGTCTTCGCTCAATGTAATCTGCTGTCTAAGCATGTGGAGACTTCCATGCATGATCTTGCTCTATTGGAGTATCGTGCATGAATAAAAGTGTATCCATTTATGGTTTAGTCTAGAATCTTACATGTATGAAATTTTTACTACAGTACTGGTGAAAGACTTATGATGAACCATTTCTTACATCTCCTCTGCCACCTTTCAAGTCATCCTGATTTAATCCCTCCGTCTAGGTGTATAAGGGCATTGTTAATACTTAATAGTATAGCCAACTGTTGACTATAAGAAAGTGCCATGTCATCTGTAGCCAACATGTATAACAATCGATACTCAAAAACTAATTCTTAAAGATCATTTCTTGCAAAGCACAATAAGTGTTATTTCTTCACAAGTTTTGGATGCAGTTTGAACAGTTTAACGCTTTTTTTTGCAAAAGATACTTTTTTATCTATTTCACCCGGGTGTTTGTGAGCTCTAGAGATGAAATAATATCCGAAGAAACCTATCGATGCCCGTTACACATGAGATGACCCCCACATCCTTTGTCAAAATAAACAACTCCTCGATCAATGTGTTTCACTGTTCCGTGCAACGCACGGGCACCTTACTATAGATTAGTACGACCAAAAATTGAACTAACATTATATATATAGTACGATAAATGCTGATGCATGTCACCTAAAATTAAATCATTGAAAACTATGTTCAAATACGAATCCAACGATATAGTTTTTGTTGACATGCAATAACATTTTGTCAGTTAAATATTCAGTCAAATTCAATGGGGGACTAATAAACCATGACCGATGTAGTACTAGTGTAGAGGGCGGCGCTGCACGCGAGTCTCACCCCGCTCGTGGCACGGCAATAAAGCCGTCATATCACAAAAACCACTCCCAGTAATAAGTGGCCTGGTAAAATAAACGGACAAGCAACCATCACATCCCTCCATCTTTTTTGCATTTCATCTCTCTGCATTTACTTTCTCCGGTTCATCTCGCACACTCGATCCCTAGCTACTACTCCTTGTATCCCTAGCTACCACTCCTAGGGCCAGTTCTTTTGGCGGCTTAAAAATAAGCCATCTCTTCCCCAGCTTATTTGTTTGGGCTTCTAAACTACTACTAGTACCTCAGTCCTAGTTTATTCGTCACCATTGTAATTTGTGCTAAATTTTGACCAAAGATTTAACTGATAAAATGTTAGTGCATGTGACATATGCACGTACTTACAAAATGCGTACGGATACACAAGGTTTCCAAACTTTTCCTTTTACATACTTAATTAAGGACGCTAATAATTCCTGAGCGTTCGGGGTTTATCATTTGCGTCCCAAAACTAATGAGATGGCCTTACAAAACTAAATTATATTCCTAATAAAAGCCACGGCGCTCGCAGCAGCGCTTGTGGCGCGCCACGAGTGCCCTGGTGCGCGGCCGTTTCCCAGCGCGCCGACACAACGCCTCTTCCTCAGCCTCGCAACTCGCGAGGTGCTGATTGGTGGCTTGCCGCCGGGCGAGTGCGATCTCACCGGTTTGGTGATCCGGCGCCAACAGGTACGCCTCCTCGCTGGAAGCATGCACCTGGTCCACGTACTGCCAAGCGTAGATGAGGCGCTTGGGCTCGACTGCACTCAGGGCTTTGTCACGGGCGTCCTCCGCCATCCTCACGACCCTCGCACGAGCCTTCTGCCAAAGAGCCAATTGCCTGACTCTCTCGGACGCGACATAGGCCTGCCAGGCAGCTTGCCCCGCGGGGCGCTTCTCTTCCTCGACCTTCTTCTTCGCCTCTATTTTGGCGTGCTCTGCCGGAGGCAAAAACTCCCACAAGGCGACATCCATTTCTCTCCAAAGCTCCTCAAGGCTGGGGGGCTCGGCGGGCGGCACGGCGTTCTCCTCGTAGCGGGGAGCCGATGCGTCCTCCGACGCGCGTGCTGGCGAGGTTGGGAATGCCGACGCGTCCACCTCGACTCGTCGCAGCGAGGAGCCGACGCGTCCTCCTCGACTAGTGGCGGCGAGGAACGGAACGGCGACGCGTCCTCCTCGACTAGTGGCGGCGAGGAACGGAACGGCGACGCATGATCGTCCGTGCGGTGCAGCGAGGGGCGCCTAGGGCTTGGGACGGGGGATGCCATGGTGGTCGACGTGAGAGGTAGGGGGAGGAGATAGCGATGAATGTGAGCGTTCTTCCGAATGCCGTGGGAGGCACAATATTTATAGCAAGCAATGGCACACCTACGTAATATATGGACTGAGCTTCACTGACTTAACTGCAGGTCCAGTTTTGTCACTGACATGTGGGCCAGATGCCTGTTAGGCCCACATGTCAGTGACCCAGTGCACCTATAGTTAAGTAACTGAAGCAGCTATGTGGGAATATTTGTTGGAGTAAATTATGGGTGAGAGAAGGGGTGGAAATATTGCTGGTCACAATGGATTGGACGAGCGCGGGGGAGGAGAGTCATGCATGCAGATTTTTTCCACACGGGGTGGAGTGGTGGGACTGCTAGAGGGAAAAGGAGAGTTAAGCAGGCGTTCAGATTTCAAGGTGCACTAAATTATTGCATGCGATGATTAAGGCTGGCCATAGTGGTGGTAATGTGGTACTCCCCCCTTTCCGGTTTATAGGGCTTAATTTGAAAATCTCTTCAACCAAGGTAGATGATGAATGGTGGAATTAATTCCATAGTTTGCAAAAGTACTTAATTAGTACTCTCGTTTTTCTCAAAAATTTGTGTAAACCGATGCATTAATTACACCACATGCATGCATGACCACTCCTATAAAAATCTCAGTTGGTGGTGATGGTATGTCTGCCTCTGGACAACGTGAGCCGTTCGATCTACTTGGAACCAACGGCTGAGATGTGTGTGCATAGAGACATGGCCTTGCCACCGGAGGTACTGTATAGCAGATATTTACCCACCTCTGCCACTGTATAAAATACGGAACTACTCATTCCAGCCTCATTTCCTTTCTGGTTCATCTCCTTGCATTCTTGCCTAGGATGGTATGTCTACATCATGGCACGCACCTGGACGAAGGAACTAGTCTGCATTGTGCATTTAAGTTTTGTCTGAAGTCAATGTACCTCTACTTTGACCAAATTTATAAAAAAATATACATCAACATTCACAATGTCAAATCAATATTTCTATACTCATTATAAAATGTAGTTTTTATACTCATTATAATCAGTATTGTAGATATTGATATTTTTAGTATAAATTTGGTCAAAACGTTTGCAAACAATTGACGGAAGTAAAAAGGACCAGAGGTAGTATTATGCATGCGGAGTAGGCAAAAAAATATTGCTCATTTATAGCCGGTCGAAGTCTCAAAGGGCGCGACCGCACGAGGGAGGCAAAGGTCGTGGGAGGTGCGACGGTTGAGGGAATTAAGTGAAGTTACATCCATGCGCCCGCATGGCATGTGAGCAGGCAGAAGCTATACCGTCAGGCCTACGATATGGGTCTAGTAGACATGACATCTAGTGGGTCCTCCATAGTACTCGAGAACTCTTTGGGGGCTTGCAGCCGTTTATCCACCGGGCAAGCCAACAACCCCACGCCGTTCCCACGCCCTACTCGTCCCCGTCTTCTACCTTACAATAGTTCGCTCCCAGTCGTCCCATCCTTTCACATTACACCAGCTCAACTTCTCCTAACCCTTCTCCAAAATCCATGGCCTCCCAAATGTCCATGGTCGCCGCTGAGTACCAGGTTAGAGCCATCACCGGCGATGAGTTCATCGTCATCTACACCCATGGATCCACGACGGTGAAACGATGCCTTGCTCGCTTCATAAGCATGTTCGAAAACTCAAAGGATGAGTGGGTCGCTGGGCTAGATGTTGAGTACACCACAGTCCTGGAAAGCGAGAAGATTCTAAAGGAGGCAGAGAAGAAGTAGCCCACCGTGATCCAGGTTTGTGTACATAACGTGTGCTTGGTCTACCACATATGCCATGCCGACGTTGAGTGCCAGGATTTTAAGAACTTCCTCAAGGACGAAAGAGTGAAATTCGTTAGTGTAGACTTTAGGAACGACAGGGATGTCTTGGGTCGGATAGGCCTCGTTGTAGGCCAGCCCTTCGATCTCTAGAAGGCAAGCCTGGTGTCCTCCTCTCAGCCTTCAATGCTGACCCTGGCAGCAGCCATGATTGATCCTTCGTACGCTAAACTGAAGAAACCTCACCAGGAGTTTCATCATGCATGGGAGTTGAAGACAATAGATGAAGGTCACATCCTGTATGCAACAATGGATGCCTACCTTTGTTTAAATATCTACAAGGGTTGGATGAAGAAGCAGAGCCCAGTGTCCGGTTCAAACAAAGAAGCGGCGGCAAAGAGGAAGAGGAAGAGGGACAAGGACGAAGTCGAGGACGTGGACTCGGACTCCGAGTAAGGTGGCAGTGTCGTCGCTCATGCTGGTTCTACTACAGTGTCAAACGGACTAGTTGCTTAGTTTTATTTCAGGGTGTATTGTGCTGAGCCCCCAGCAGAACTATGTTATGTTCTTTCTCGTTATTTGAATTTATGTTCTTTCTCGTTATTTGAACTCTTTAGTACGTATAGTAGTACTAGTACTATGTCTTACTACTGTTCTTCTTGCAGTTGGTACTACTGCTCGTATCTTCGTGTTCCTACTGTACTTAATACGTTCGTACTAGTAGTATAATTTGGGTCAGTCGATTTGTGAAAGAAGTTCGACGGAGCGAAGGAACAAGATGGCAGAGAAGCTACCCCAGTATATATATTAGGGTGGCAGGGTGCCCATGATCTATCTTATGAGTGTTGGGTGTGGAATGCAGTTCGCAGGAAAAAATGGATCGTGCCCGGGGTTAAACGGATGGCGGGGGTGGGGGAGCCTGGATGAATAGTGCACCAATTTCGGAGGTTGAAGAAGCCCTTCTAGCCATCCATGTTGCATCCAACGGCTCACAAGAGTCGACTGACCCAAATTGCTCCTTCATATTGCAGGATCCACGTGGCATTCAACGTCTCGAAGGTAGATTCCGCGTCCGCACTCGGTTTGCGGGCTCGGCGCTGGCGCGACTGGCTTCCGCCCCGACAGCCACCATGCGCGCCTCCTCTGCGCGGGCGGAGACGACAATGACACGCTAGTTCCTCCTCGCCGGCGTGCTGGAGCAGGCGCTCGTCCTCCTCTTCGTACACTGCGTGCATAGACGCGGCCCCACCGGCTGCTCGCGTGCTTGGCAGCGCGGCGGCATCGCGAGGAGGGACTACCGACGACGTGAGCGGGCGAGCCTTCGGCTTCATGGTACAGGGATGGCGGCGACACGGTGGTGATGGGCGAGAAATGGTTGGGCGGAGCAGGCGGGCGCCGGAATGCGCAACGGCGGCGGCGGCATATTGATGAGTGCGCGTATGAGAGCTTAGTTTAGTTTTATATAGGGTTGGTCGAACTTAAAAGAAAACCGTACTAGTACACGTAAACATTAGACTGAGGCAGCGCTTATATTAGTTACCACAACCACGATACGGAATCCTGTGCAAGCGCGTGAACCACGGCCGTGCGGTCGATCGAACGGTGCGTCACCGTGTCGCGCTCGAAGGACACCCACCGAACCTTTTTGTGTGTGTGAAAACAATCCCCGAATATTACTCAACGTTTTTTCCTGGAAAAGTTCTTGACGCTACAATATTTCCATATATTTGAATTTAGCTCCACTTTGTGTTTATTTGGATTTGGACATTTTAGGTGCGCCCTAGTTTTTTTAATACTGATTTTGTGTGTGTGACTGAGAGAGAACGTGTGTGTGTCCATATGTGTGATGTGGCAGAAGGGCAATGTGGAGATGGTGTGCGTGTGATAGAGACATAGAGAGGTGTGAATGTGCAACTGATCATGCATGAGTGAGACATGGACAGATGCCGATACGTTGTGTATGCATGAGAGAACGGTGTTCTATTTGTACTTGTGTGTGTGTGAGAGAGAGAGAGAGAGGAGCATCCGTAACACAACAACCATCTCTCTCGATTTGTCCGTCCCTCGCACGATCGCATGTAACACATGCATCAACGCACACATTTTGACACCCTCACCCGGCCCCTGCCCACCTCAAGGCCCGCACATTGCTCTCTATCTCGCACGCACAATCTCTTCGTAAAAACCCTATTTAGCATGTAGCTTTCCGTCACATACACACACATTTCTCTCCATAGGTTTGATTTCTCTCTATACCTGACACACACACACACACACCGCACACACACTCCCCTCCCCCGAGCACACAATTCATCCCCATCCAAGGCTATATGGCGACCACTCTTGCTTGTGCTCCTCTGCACCCCAGCATGCACAACACCTCAACCTTCAAAGAGGGCATCGAGGAGATCGAACTGGGTGACCACACTGCACTAGAGAATGCGGGGCCATTTGGAAGCAGGATGATGTGACGACGGCTGACTGACTCCTCCCCCTCCCCCCCCTCTCTCTCCTGCACAAAATTGCCAATCCCTCTCTCTCCCGCACAAAATTATCAATCCCTCAACCCACGAGATCCTTCCCCTCTTGTCCATGTTTTTCCAGTTCTCTCATGAAACCTATTGTCTCTTCTCCTTCCATGTCTACAGAATCCGGATGCACACACATCTCACGTATATTACATGTCTCCATCTATCTCATAGACCTAACTTCTTCCTCTCTCTTTCTCTCTCTCTCTCTCTCTCTCTCTCTCTCTCTCTCTCGTTAGGTTTGTCTCCTACTGTCTTGTCCACATACACACAATCTTTACCGCCCTATCTGCTCCATCTTCGCAAGCGCTCTCTACACATTTCATTCACACATTGGGATGTGTTCAAAATGTTGCTTTTATAATGGATGATGTAGAGTTATGGTTGGTTTTGTTGCATCCTACAAAGTAATAACTATGAAATGCATTTAGATTCTCATTTGATTGGGATTATGTGAGTTTGAGCATATTGTGAAGTACTATAGACCTCATATACATCTTGGAATTCAACAATGATTGTAACTATTGAATTGTATAGACCATTACATTCGAAGTCAGTAGCCTAATATATTTATTCACAATTACAACAAATGATTAATTCACTACAAACTAAGAAAACAAATGTGTACTCCCTCCGTTTTTATTTAAGTCCGCGTATTAGCATTGGTCAAAGTCAAGTTTTGTAAACTCTCAGAAATTTTATAACAAAAAATATTAACATATACAATAACAAATAAATACCATTAGATTCATTATTGAATGTACTTTCACATCATACATATTTGTTATGGTAAATGTTTATATTTTTCTATAAACTTGGTCAAACTTTAGGAAGTTTGACTTCAGTCAAACCTAATATGCAGAGTTAATAAAATTGGAGGGAGTACTAGTAGTTACTAGTATACTCGCTAGTTGCTTAGCCCAATCACCCAACACGCCACACGGGGAGTTCAGTGTCACAAAATTTGGAGGTCGGCGGGAAAATCTCCTGCGACCCTGATTAGAGCAGTGCGAAGTTACCATCATAACCTTCGGAACAGGTCTACGGATTACGCTTGGTATGGGCTTGTTTTCGTAACTTTAGGTTCACCCTACCCAGCCAACCCTACCCCGGCACCCAGAGTAGTACACCTGAATACTCCCCATTTTCTATCCCCACACCAAAATATACTTCTCCACGGCACCGCGGCCTTCGTGCTCCTCCCCTTATCCATCGCCGCACTCGTCCACCGCAGCGCATCTGCGTCATCGACGACCTCGTACGCCGCACTAGAGCCGGTCCACCGTCGTCGTCGTACACGGAGCCTCTTCCCCGGCACCGTCTTCCACGGTCTCGGATCTGCTTCTCGGAAGCCGACGCCAAGCGCAGAAGCACCACCGTCATGGACAATGGACTGACTCCCGTTGCCGACCATGATGCACAGAGGCTGCCGCGACCATCGGTCTCCTCCTCGATTGGTAATGTGTGTATTGAATCACTTATCAGTACATGTGCAGTTCCAATTTTGTTCATACCTACCCTTCAAATTTCCTGGTTGCTATTGTTCCCGTAAAAGTAATTGGTTATAGCCTCCATTGTCCAACAGAATATCAGCTTGTAATTGTGCGTCGCTCCTGTATCGCATTGTGCTTGGGTAGGTTCTTCATCTGCAACCAGTAGTGTGGCAAATGATGGAAAGTGTTTTAGAACTAGCAAGATGCCCATGCATTGCATAGAACATCAAGAGGCATTTGTATGAGCATTTTATCTTGTAGGAGAAAAGGATAAACGAGGGAAGGCCTTATTTGCAAATCTGGAGAGGGGTGTGGGTATCTTTCTGCAAAATTGCCATAGTTTCCTTCCTATCCGTCGAATATAAATCGGACGGCCTATATTGCAGGATGGCAGGCACACCATCATCACCAACTATGTTTTTTTTGAAGAAAAAAAGAAAGTAGAAAAAAAAGAGTAGAGAGTAGAGAAGTAGAGATAAATATTAAATATAAAATAAATATAACAGTAGAGAAGAGAGTAGAGATAAATATAAAATATAAAATAAATATAACAGAAGAGAAGAGAGTAGAGATAGCAGGGACGTCGGGAAAGGATCGCGCGCGCACGGGAAAAAGCGGCCGGGCGCGCGCTAGTTTTGGCGCGCATCGTCCGGCGTGCTTTATAAAATCCAACGCCCTCCCACCGCTTTGTGCCTTGCCACCACTCTCTCCCCGCTCTGTGCCTCGCCACCGCTCTCTCCCGCTCTGCGCCTTGCCACCGCTCTCTCCCCGCTCTTTCTCGCCTTGCCGCCGCCGCGTCGCCGGGAAACTTGGGGATACCGCGGCGTCCACGCGGGCCCCTCCGGCGGCTTCTCCGCCGAGATCCGGTTCCGCGGGATGCGCTTCGGCCTCGGCAATTTCGACACCGCCAACGAGGCCGCCCGCGCGTACGACGCGGCGGCGTGGCGCCTCTGGTGGCCTCATAGAACATTGAACTTCCCCAACGTGCCGATGCGGGAGCGGGTGCAGGAGCTCGCGCCTCTGCCGCGGGTTATCACCGACAAGGATCGTTGCGACAACCGGAGGCGGGAGCACCGTCTCGGCATCGCCGAGATGGACGAGGAAGCCATGGCGCTATGGCGCCAACGCTTCCCGCAGGACATCATCAACGAGCGCGAGTTCTACGTGCAACGGAGGGCGGAGAGGGAGAAGAGGAGGGCGGAGCGAGCCGCCTATCGCGAGGACAAGCGTACGCGAAAAGTGGACGCTTAATTCAACATGAGGCTAGGAGCAGTGTCGCCTTGGGAATCCGACGACGATCAGTATCTTCACGCCTACATTGAGACGTCGGAGGAGGACATCACCGAGGAGGAGTCGGACGATGAGGAGTAGTTGAACTATCTATTTTTTATCTATCTATGCTATATCCATGCTGAGAACTATCTATGTCTCTACTCTCTAGTCTCTACTTCTCGATCTCTGCATTGTAAATGCTTTTTTAAAGCGCTGAGCGTTGCGCTTCTGTTGGAGATGCTCTAACATGGCAGACGAGTGCTTTAATGTTGCCCACAAGATGCATGAGTATTACTAGTATATTTTTCTTGCCATGTTGAGATTTTAAAACCACGAGTGCGAACATGCAGAGGAGCAATGAAGACCAAACACGGGATATTGGGGACATCTTCAAGGAGCGTGGCAAGTTAAAGAGGAGCTGCGCCGAACCTGTAAAACGAGCTTTGGTAAGTAACACCCTTTCAATTACTTTCGTTTAGCCTCGTGTTCTTCGATGTGTATATGTTGTAGTTTATGTTTCTCTTAGCCTCGTGTTCTTCATGTGTAATAAGAAGAGTCTTAATCGTCCTAGTGCTTTTGATTTTAGCTTGATGTAGGAAGTGGGCGTTCTTACCTTGTAGTCTGTTTTTATTTTTATTTTGCTTTTAAATTCACTTCTCCGAGTCCTGTTTATCTAGCTTCTACTAAATGGATCTGGGTTGCTCTGAGTATTGATCTAAAAAAGAAGTAACTTCATGTCAGGATGCAGTTCCTGCGAGGAGGGAAGTATGGTCAACCTCGAGATCATGTTTCCAAAATGAGGCTGGATTACACACAAGGTGCTAGTTCCCTAATGATGCTGGATTAGACACAAGGTGCAAATTCCCAGATGATGCTGGATTACACACAAGCCAGGTGGAGTCGTCAACTGTTCGTGTCCTCGTGGCTCTAGTAAAGGCCGAAAGAAAGTGTGAAGCAGCCCTTGAGAATGTAGCTGAGTTCCTAAAGAAGAGAAAAGAGCAATCATATGCTCTCTTCACCCAAGCTAAAGAAGAGATGGAAGAAGCCAGAAAGAAGCTCGCAGAGGCAGAGCAGGCTAGGCGTCTCCTGCTATCTAAAACTGTTGTCAATACAAATTTTCCTTCATAATAGCTAGGTTCAAATGTGTATCCAGTCAGCATGCCTGTTGTGATGTCCATGCATCTACTGATGTGGCACAAAATAATTTTTTAGGGTCATGTAATAACAGCAATTACCTTCCAAACAATAACGGACGAAGCATTAGACATGGTATAGTTCACGCGCAAGCTCAACATTCCAAGTTCAACTTCCACATCAAACTCATGTTCACAGATATCTGCACATTCATAGATAATGTCCACAACCATAATTCACTTCAAAGCCAAAAAAATGTGAGGAGAGTTATAAATAAAGAAAAACCTCTAGTTCCTGCTACCAGTGCGAGCACAACAAGTCAAGACCATGCGTAATTAATTATATTTTTATCATTTTATGTGTTCTAAAATGCCGGCCGGCTCGCGGAAGGACGTGTTGCCGGCACACATGCGGATGAGGCAGGCGGGGCAGTTTGAAGCCGGTTGCATGTGGCGAGAAGGCGTGTTCAGCCGGGCCTGCAGCGAGTGGGGCCCTCTTGTCCGGCGCACCAGTTCAATGCCTGCGCTATGAGAGGTCGCGTCCGTGTCAGAGCAATCACTCCCTCTAGTCCTTTATTGTTTTGGGTATAACAAAATCTCGTTTTCCATTCACATTTTACAAGTAAAATTCGTGGACAAACTTTGACCCAAAATACGATGGGGACTAGTAAACCAGGACGGAGGTAGTAGTTTTTTTTATCAAAGAAGGGTTTCCGCCTTCCTATTTTCATTACTGAAAACCAACATCTAAACCATAGTATTTACCCTAGAACTACCAGGTTCAACATCTCGCAACATAAACCCATACAACCATACGCCAAGGAGGTAGTAGTAGTTATGAATTCCATTTTCGCTCCATACCAATCGTTCTAAAAACTACTTAAGTACTTATAACGCGCCCTTGAAAATCGTAACTCTTAGAGCATCTCCAATAGCTTGTCTATATGGATGTCTATACTCGTTTTCCACGACGTGAGCCCAAAACAGGCATCCAACAGCTTCTCTATATGGTCGTCCAAATATACACATCCTCTAAATCGACCTCGACAATGTCCATGCCTGGACATTGTGAAGGCGTCATCTAAACTTAGCTGCAGTCATGATTTCTTCCTCTCCCCAGCGACGGCCCACCTGTCATGGTCCCTGTATAGACGTTCTGATGCAAAACTGGACGTGTATATAAGGGAATCTTTTTAGAACATTGTCTATATGAATATATAAACATCCAAATATACACATGCTATTAGAGATGCTCTTACCCCGCTAAAAATGATATTTTAAACGTGGCTACTCGATCTGTGGCAACTGGCGAGCCACCGCCTCCAGGTCGTTCACCTGTGGTCCCGACCATCAACTCCTACGGATCAAATTATCACGCCAGCTGACTATTCCTGCAAAGGTGCGCTCCACCACGTACCCAGTACCCGCGCATCCAGCAATCGTGCACCTAGGGTTTTAGGTTTTATTTGTTAACGGTGCCTTTACGTAACTCTCATGTGTGCGAGACAACGAGAGACCGACTGCGTGCGTGCGACACTTCTCTTCGTATATGTACTCCACCGTTTGTCTGGTGTCCAAAAAATTATACAGTAGTAATAACTACTAGCAATGTGCCAATGCGTTGCCACACGATCAAAGTAGATTAATACATATTCACCGATTTGATAGAGAAAATAGTCTAGTTTTGAAATAAGTGTATCACTAAAAATATCTTATGTTTCACTCAAAATATATTCCTTTGGCGGTTTTGAGGAGATAAGGGAGGAATGTTGTTGGTTTCAAGATTCGAGAAGTGGTACATCTCTAATTTCTATTCTTACTAGCAAGATGCCCATGCATTGCACGGAACATTAAGATCTTGTGGGAGAAAAGGATGAACGAGGGAAGGCCTTATCTGCAAATGTGGAGAGGAGTGTGGGTAAATTGCCATAGTTTCCTTCCTATCTGTTAGATATAGATCGGATGGCCTATATTGCATGATGGCAGGCACACCATCATCACCGATTATGCTTTTTATAAGAGTAGAGATAAAAAACAGAGTTGGTGATGATGGTGTGCCTGCCATCCTGCAATATAGGCCGTCCGATTTATATCTGACGGATAGGAAGGAAACTATGGAAATTTTGCAAAAAGATACCCACACCCCTCTCCATATTTGCAAATAAGGCCTTCCCTCATTCATCCTTTTCTCCCACAAGATAAACTACTTATACAAATGCATCTTGATGTTCCGTGCAACGCATGGGCATCTTGCTAGTTGTTGCAAAAATCCCATGTGTGTGTGTGTGTTGTGTGTGTGAGAGAGAGGGAGAGAGGAGGAGGACGGAGTGCATGTGTGACAAAGACACAAAGAGTGTGTGTGCGAGAGGTATCAGCTTAAAATGAGGCGATAGTGTGTGTGTGCACGATCGAGAGGGCGTGTCTCAAGAAGGGACGAAAAATCTACATAGATACAAGGAGCGCGAGAGAGACATGTATGCGATAGTGGAATCATGAGTGTGCGGGTGTATAAACCTACCTGGAGGCTAGTCGATCAATGATGTGAGAGAAATACGAGTCGGGGTGCGAAAGTGAGAGTTTTGTGGGTGTGAGAGAGAGACGATAGTCGGGAAGGGGAGTGGAAGCAAGAGCTGTGTGTGTGTCTGTGTGTGTGTGTGTGTGTGTGAGAGAGAGAGAGAGAGAGAGAGAGAGGGGGGGAGTTTGTCTGATCGGTAAACAAAAGAATAATGTCAGTTTTATAAATGGGATGGAGACGGAAAGGAGACCGCAACAAATGTTGTGTCTGCAGGAGAGAGTAATTTTAGTGGTATGAGTCATATCTAGAGACATATAGGGTGTGTGAGAGAACCCCATAGAGAGAAAGACAAAGTGAAAGACGAGTGAGACTGTGTGTGTGTGGCGGTGAAAAAGAAAGCTTAGGTACCTAGTGATACCAGAGAATGGTAGAGACGTGAGAGATAATGAAAACCATGTAATGTATAATAATAGGGAGAGTGTGACACTTCTCAAGGGAGACGTCGAGAGACCATGTTTGCGAAGATAGGAGAAACATGAAGTGAGCGTGCGGGTGAGATGGAGAAAAGAGAATGATAGCTACATGAAGGAGCATGCGAGAGAGATGGGCGTGAAATGAGTCAACATAAAAGGGATTCAAATATTTGAATTCAAGATGATGATACATGTAATTAATACTCGAACCAAAATTGATCTATCAAACATGCATACACATATGAATTCACGCGCATCTATGTTAGTATTTAATATGTAGATATTATAGATCCATACATTTTAGTAGAACATAATTTGGTTTCATTTTTTTTGAATTCAACCTTATGATTTTGAGATCATTGTATTTGTAAATCATATTATATACATATAAAGGAGCAGAATTCTTTGTTGTGCTTTTGAAAGTATACATAAAAAAATGATGTATATAGAATTTTATTCCAATCGCAAATGGATCCTTCCTGAACAAAAATAGAATACAAACTGGATTCGAATTGAGTTGGCACGGTAAACGTGCACTCTTGCTCTGCAAAAATTTGAACGAAGCAGGGAAAGTCGCAGTAACCGCCCGAAACCAGAATCTGCGAGATGGAAATTACTGTCTATCCCCGACATGCTAAGCCTATCGTCTCGATTTCTATAGGTTTCGATAGGGGTAGGTTTGTAATTTCACTCAAACATGACATAACCGCCTCTCACCCGGATTCATACATGGTGGGCGCCAAAACACTGTGTCTCCTCGGCCGAAATCGACTTCCTCCCCGATTCATACACGGTGGGCGCCAAAACAAACTCTCGTCAGCAAATATTCGGTGTATGCGAGATTACCATCCTATACCCAACTGACTAATATTGTTGTGATGTGGGAAATTTTAAACGAGGGCTAAGTTTGTAAATTTCCTCGCATTTGAGACAAGCGCGCCCTGAAGACATGGTTCCCCCCTTCCTCTCTCCCTCCATTTCCCCATTCGTACTCCGTGGGCGCCAAAACACCCTCTCCACCCCAGCCTCCTCCGTCCGCCACCCCATCCACCGCCGTCCTCCTCCACCATGCCGGAGCTGATACCCCGACGCCGTCGGCCATTACAAGAGATCGACCTCTCACATCCACGGCTTCGGACCGGGATCCTTGCATCCCGTCCTCTCGCTTCATCCCCGCTGTCATCCACCTTGCCGGCACCACTCCAACGACCGTCTCGTCCACCGTGCCCTGCCGCCACCGTCTACCCTCCTAGATCTACTTCCACGCCACCGAGAGCCAGCGCTACCGCAGCACCGTCAAATTCTCAGGAGATACATACACGGCGCCGCACCAGAGGCGGTACTCTTTCGTATCTGCTAACTTATTTATCGCAGCAAGAAAATAGATCGCCATTGCTTTAGTCTGATTTCTTGTCCATCACTTACTTGCTAGTTGAAAGCAAACATTGGTTGCGAAGTTGCCTTTGTCCGGTTTGCACCTTCAGATCCGCCATGGCACGCTCAACACTATACTCGCAATGCTTATGGTTTTCCCCTTTTATATTCCACACTAGTTAAATGACAGTAGACTAAATTTCAAAATTGGGTCAGTCGATTTTTGAGAGCTCGCCGGAGTTCGCCGGTGCGAAGGAAGGGGCTCGGGTGTGGACGGTGGTTGTGGGGGCAGTGGTGGGGCCTCGCCGAATGAAGAAAACTCGACGCCGGTGGGGGCGGGGGTGGGGGTGGGGCTGGCGGAGGAACACAGGCGGTGGGGGCCGGTGGTTCGGCCGGCGGCCCGTGTAGTGTTCTGTATGGGAAGAATCAGAGATGAGGAAGAAGAAGGGTTAAGAGATGTAGGATCTTCATCCAACCGCCTGAAATGGTCAACTGACCCAAATGACAGAAGTCACGCGACTTGCATGCAGACATGCCTTTATATTCGGTACCATCATCATACCTGCTTAGCACTGCTCCTGAATCCATCAAGCTAAACAACATGCCACTCATAATTCCAAACTAGTTGCTCAAATACGAATCTGATATGATGCTGATATTACTAAGACAGATAACGTTTAATTTGTCAGCTAATGTTCCTACTTTACTTTCGAAAAGCACGTGCACCACATATAGAGAAACAGCAGGGAGTTGCATTCTTAATGCGCTCTGGTTCATCATGTGTGGGCACTGCGCAACAAACATTTTATTATCCAAAATCTGCTTGCTCTTCTTTAGCATGTTCCTCTTCCATTCTTCTTTAATAAGTACTCTCTCTGTTCCTAAATACAAGTCTTTGTATAGATTCCACCATTGACTACATATGGAGCAAAATGAGTGAATCTAAACTCTAAAATGTATCTGTATACATTTGTGTGTGATCCATAGTGGAAATCTCTACAAAGACTTATATTTTGGAATGGAGGGAGTATGATAGTAGTACAGTATGTTCCTTGTAGTGAAGATGAGCAGGGATATTTGTAGTGTAGAGGTCTATACGGTCGGTTGTGATGGACACTTTGAACTCTTCGGGCCTCTTTAATTCGTAGGATTTTGTAAACATAGGAATAGGATTTGTAGTGGCCTGCCCACTTGAATCCTATAAGATTAGCAAGGAAATGCGGGGAGTTGTGTTGCCTTTGAGAGTTACACTGATATTAACAGTACCGCACCTTCAGTTGACGAGAGATGGTATCGAAGCCTTTCTAGCCGTGCCGGCAATACTAGCACATATATTCCAGCAAGTTCCACTTTGCTGAGTTTACTCCTGATGCTTACGGTTTTCCCGTTATATCTACATTATAATCTGTGTAGCTGCTATGTGTCAGCACTAGCAGCAGTCCACTCTTGAAGCTAAACAACACGCCAATCATAAGTCCAAAGCTTACTTCTTCAAATACGAATTGTGATATGATACTGATATTAGTTAACAGACACACATTTAATTGGTCAGGTAATGCTCCCACTTGATTTTCCAAATGCATGTGGCCACATATAGAGAGACAACATGGAATTGCATTTCTTTGGGCGCTGTGATTCATCATGAGTGGGCAACCAACATTGTATGCAATGAAGCAGAACCTCAATAATATGCTTCCTCTTCTGCTCTTTAACATGTTCCTCTTTTGTTATTCTGTATTTAGTACGTACATTATGTTCTTTGTCCGGAAGGGGCGCAGGGACATCTGCAGTCAACAGCTGATAGAGCTGGCCTGTACGTGATCTATAGGCTTTCAATTAGTAGCGGCAATGCAACACCGTATTTTCCAGCCAGTTCCACTTTCCCGATCTATATATCATGGTTATGGTGTACCCCTTTTATGTACACTATGATCTGCCTAGTTGCTGTGTGCTCTTGTTATCATGGTTTGGCAATAAACTCTCTATACAGTATATTATGAACCTATCATCTGCCAACTATCCTTACTTCCGGAACCTATTTTTCGTGTACTTGTGCTAGATTATATTAATGCACGCACCATATTACAGCACACATGAGCTCTCTCATCAGAATCCAGTGATAGCACAAAAGGGTTTATAGGGGCGCCCCTATATTAGAATATCCTCTGCATTACAAAGATAATCTCACTACTATTTATGTTTTCATGGTTCTCCAATATTATACGTAATTACAGTGAATACCAGAATCCGCGCATCAGAAGAATATTGTGGAACACTGCAACGACTTACAAAATTGGCACCAAGGCATTGAGTGCCATTCTGGATGCAATGAGACTCGTACGCTCCCCACCTGTAGATTCTTGTTTAGAATATGATCCTAATGACTATTCTAACCTCGAGGAGTCAAAGGCAAATGGCCTGTCCTGTTCACCCATCAAGGTGTCTGTTCTAATTTGGCAAGGTTTTATTGATTGCGCGTATCTTGCATATAGTTTACTCATCATATATGTCAAGATGCCAGGCCCATCCATTATCAATACATAGTCCATCTGTCATCATACCATGTTTTTCCACTCAAATGTTGTTCTTGTGCATCAGACATCAAAAAGGAAGAGGGTGATTGCCGAACCTGAAGGAGCACCAGCAAAGTCCTTGAAAAACGTGGTGGTGCCAGAGAAATCAAACAGCACCCCACTTATATTGGTTGTACAACCAGTGACACAAAACGTAGGACCGACTCCAGCAGACTGTACCCATACTTCACTGGCCACACCACTAGCCCCACCACACAGGACCTGCACTCCAACAAAAGGTATGCCGATTTCAGTTGCCATAGCACCAGCCGTACCACAGAAAAATCCCACTCCTGCCAAAAGTACAGCAAGTCCACCGGCCGAAGACCTATCCCAACTACAGAGATGGCCAATTCCTGCAGATTGGTACCCCATTCCAGTTATTCCCAGTTTTAAACACAATGCTTTCAATGTTGTTAGGGACTACGTGCATATATTCCCATCATGGGAAGACTATAGTGAAGACAAACACCATTTTCACATCTTCCTGTCCCACTTACGTGTAAGTGCTATTATTCATGGTGATTATTTTCCTATTTTCTGCTGATTGAACACATCAATGATTTACATTACATTGATGTAAGTAGGTGAGGCTCAATCTGGGTAGTCATGACGAGCAAAGCTTTCTTGCGCTTTTCAAGGAAGCATTGTAGCAGTATCGGTGTTACCTGAGGAAATCACACTTTGATGGCAAGTCTATAAATGAATTTCCGGTGAAGTCTCCTGTGCTAAATTTAGAAGACATTGAATGGAAAAACCTTGTTATGCGCTAGTCTCGTTCCTAGGATGAGGTATTGTCTATGATATCACATGACAATTTGAACTTCTACTTTTTAGCATGTGCCTTACGGAACTTTTTTGCAGGAAATCGGCTCGAAGAATAATTCCGGTTTGAAAAGAACGACAGGATATCGCAAATATGCTGCCCGCTGCTTTGCTCTTGTTAGTATCTGTTGTCCTGTATCATTGTACTTGCATTCATACCTGGTTCATTATGTGACAGCAGTATGCATGATAGCTTGCTTATCAATTGTTCGCTCCAAATTATCTGATCTATATGAATGGTTACATTAGTGTAGAATATATCCAATGCCAATGAATTTTTTTAGCTCTGCATTGTTCTTGTAAGTACCTACTGTCCTTTATCAGTGTACTTATATTGATAGGTAGTTGTTCATGTACCATCACTCTGCAGCTTATTTTCCTTTGCCCTCCATTTTCTATGCATCAGATCTATATTTACTCTTACCATAAGGTTGGATAATAGCGATGGTCCTGAAGAAGTTTAGCTCTGCATTGCTCTTGGTTCTACCTTTTGCCTGTATCGTTGTACTTACATTTATAGCTACTTGGTTATGTAGCATCACTCTTCATCTTATCTTAAATATTCTCCATTTTTTCTTATATTATCACATCTATATTTAGTCTTAACAAAATGTAGAATAAAGGTAATGCTTATGAAGAAGATTATGTGGTAAACTTCTTGAATTGCCCCCCCCCCATCAGCATGGACAAGGGCTTTATAGAGCATGTCTTCACCAATAGTGTAAGTTTGTCCTTCTCA
Source organism: Triticum aestivum (assembly GCF_018294505.1). Classification (NCBI taxonomy): domain Eukaryota; kingdom Viridiplantae; phylum Streptophyta; class Magnoliopsida; order Poales; family Poaceae; genus Triticum; species Triticum aestivum. The sequence goes on along the minus strand of NC_057814.1, from coordinate 104,249,604 downwards.
AGCCTTCAAACTTTGTTGTGTACATTTGGTTAGGCATGACTGCAACAATTGTTTATTTTTGGTGTTTGCATCAAATTGCATGTTTAAAGTTTATTATGTAGTTCATAAACAAAAGTTTGTCCTTCTCAATTTAAGTTTTTAGTTGTACAACCAAGTTCCTTCTTCATACCATGTAAATTAAACTATACAGAGCAAGTGATCTTCTTTTGCACTGCATGTATGCTTCTGTTCTTGATCCATAATCCAGTGGTGTGGTGAACCTACCCACTACAGCACAATATCATATTATGAAATGCCTTAACTATGAACAATGTCATATCATTCTACTATTATTTAAATCGTCTCTTTATTTGCCAATCTGAAATGGGATAAATTGACAGCACACTAACCATTGATACTTATGAGTTCTTGATCTGTAGTCCAGTGGTGTCGTAAAGCTGCCAACTCCTTCACAATGTCATTTCCTGCCATGTCTTAACCTGAACAATACCATATTGTGTTAATGCTATTTTAAACTATGTCACTTTATTCGTCAGTAAGAAATGTGATGAATTGTCAGCACTGATACTTATATGTGCAAAACATGTCATATGTGTGCTTGTTTATCTTTCAGAGTGAGGAGGATATAAGTGTCAAACAAGCGCAGCCTCATCAGCTTGCTCAGCTGCTTGCGCTGCAGCTCCCGAGCAGGGCTAACCTTTCTTGAACTCTATTGAAGTGCTGTCGGTTTTGTATATTATTTTGTCGGCGTGTTTATTTGCACTGGTGGCGATCTTTGATGCCTAGTGTATGTAATTTGCTGTCTGCTTGTGCTTTATTATCATAGTGGCGAACTTTGATGCCCAGTGGATGTAATATGATGTAATTTCTTTATTGTATAGTCTAGGTTTTTTCTTATTCACGATGCTGCAGTTATTTTACTGTATATATATCCTGTCTTAGCAGTAAACCGCCCAAACCGTAAAATTATGGTACATAATCGGGCCGTCATGCAAATCACTACATAATCAGTCCGTTAACAGGCCTAAATGTAAACTGGCCCACTAGTAGATTTGGGCCTCTAATAGGCCGAGTAAACCGCCGGCCCTATTTTCGGAAGAAAACTCAATGGGCTTTTTGGAGGCTGAAAAGTGGGTTGGGCCTGAAACGTGCCGAACAGCTCACGGGCCGGCAGCAGGCCGAAATAGACCCCGGCCCATGATTGTGCCAATCACATCACGGGCCGTTAACGGGCCAAAATTGTCTCAGTCCTTGTTTGGCCCAATCAGATTATCGGCTGTGAGCAGGCCGGATGCAAACCGGGCCGTAGTTAGGCCCAACTATATGACGGGCTTTTAACGGGCCGAAATAAATATAGGGCCAAAATATTAAACAGGCCTTTAACAGGCCGAACTAATATCAGGCCGAATTACTAAATGGGCCTTTAGCAAGTGGGCCAAAAAGCATAGCGTCCAGTTGACAGGCCGAATCTGATATGGGCCATAATTTAGCCCAAATCCTCTTAAAGGGTCGGATCTGATCTGGGCCATAATTTGGCCCAGAGCGTGGCAGGCTTTTAACGGGCCGAATCTCATATGGGCCTTATTGGGCCCGGAATGTGGTAGGCTGTAAATGGACCGGATCAATTATGGGCCGACATTTGGCCCAAAACATGGCAGCCTGTTAACGGGCCGGCCCATTAGTGTCCTCAAAATCTTGTGGGCCTTTAGCTGGGCAGGCCCATTATGGTCGGCGAAATCTTGTGGGCCTTTAGCTGGGCCGGCCCATTATGGTCAGCGAAATCTCGTGGGCCTTTAGTTGGGCTGGCCCATTTAATCTTTATGGGCCACTTTTGGGCCGGTCCACGTGTTAACATATCATAGGTGCATCTCGCCCATTGGATGAGTGACACCTGTGCCGACGTGGAGCTGACACATGGTTCCGTCGGCCAATGAGAATTTTACACGTGGAAAATCGTCATTGGTCGTGGCTGTTAGCGGGTTATCGGATCCAAAACCAGACCCGATAGCTTAACGGCGACCCGTTACAGTGGATGCCACGTGTCGGTCACCCTTGACAAAAGCACTTCCATAACGCGGCATTTATCGTCATGGAAGTGAACACTTCCGTGATGATAATTTTGGTAATGTCATGGAACACTTCTACGACAGCACAGGTATGACTATCTTGATTCTGTCATAAAATCATCATCGATGTACATGCATGACAGAAAACGTGACCTACTGTGACAAACACGTATCATCACGGAATTGTTTTTTTTGTAGTGCTACCAACAATTTCTTCTTATGTTCTCCGCTAGATAGGAACTTTGGAGTGACTCTCCATCGCACGTTGAGGGATGGTTATATGATCCAATTATATTAGCATTGTTGAGAGATTGCACTAGCGAAAGTACGGACCCTAGGCCTCATTTTCAAGCATTGCAATACCGTTTGTGCTCCATTTTATCAATTGCTACCTTGCTGTTTTTTATTGTTCTTATTACAAAAATCAATATCTACTATCCATATTACACTTTTATCACCATCTCTTCGCCGAACTAGTGCACCTATACAAATTGCCATTGTATTTGGTGTGTTGGGGACACAAGAGACTCTTTGTTATTTGGTTGCAGGGTTGTTTGAGAGAGACCATCTTCATCCTTCGTCCTATACCTCCCACGGATTGATAAACCTTAGGTCATCCACATGAGGGAAATTTGCTACTGTCGTACAAAAGTCTGTGCTTGGAGGCCCAACACGAGTCTACAAGAAGAAGTTGTGTAGTAGACATCACACCCTATGCCTGTTATGCTTGGATTGTCTTGCACTTGACCCATGTGTTTAGACACTTCATTTATTTTGGTGTTGTTAATGATTCGTATGCCTACCATCGACCATTTGTCGAGCACTTTATGCATGATTGCTAGGACCATGAGGTAAATTCTTATTCTCTTGTCACACATATTTGCATCACTACCTCACATTTACATGCTTATTTCCATGATGAACTTGATTGTGCTCAATTCATATGCTTACATGCCATGTCACACCTTATGCTATGCATGATGACGACACTTGTTCGGTGAATCACCACTTGAATGCTTGGTTTTGCACTAACACTAAGCACATTTGTTTTTCCAAGTGTTTGTTGTACTTACTCCTTTTGAAGGAACCACACGACGATGCGACATTGGAGAGTGACCACTATGAGCTTCAAGATGATGACTACTTGGTGAACGTCCACTTCTACACGACGAGGCCATGTCTTTCCCATGATGACTTGGTTTTCGATCTAATGTCGGATCTTTCCCAAGGAGGAGGGGATGATGCGGAGCATCCTACAGACATCACCATGTCAAGAGTCTGTTTCGCGAGTGACACATGCGACATCTACTTCACATACACAAAGGTGAATCATCTCCTTTACACGTGTTCACTTGACCCCATCGAGGATGGTATACTACTTGACACTCCTCTCGTTTGCATGCATAGGTATCATCGGAGCACCACGGATGATGACGAGGAGTGCAAGCGCAACTATACGCCTACACCGTCCGCAAGGGAAGCTTGGAAGCGACGACGGAGGAAGACGGTGCAAAATTTGCACTGCCGAACTGTCCGGTCGCCCAACCGGACAGTCCGGTCCATCCAGAGAGTAGTTTTGGTCTGTGCAGAAATTGCGCTACCGGACAGTCCGGTCCCCCAAGCGGATAGTCCGGTAGTACAATTTCTAGATGCCCAAAAGTTTCTGTTTTCACCGGACTGTCCGCTAGTGCATCTGTAGACCGAATTTGGGCAAGGCCCATGTAACTTTACCTGTTTGCCCTCACTTACCCCTTCCTTGCCTTGGATATATATATATAGTAATACTATTCATCACCAGGTAATCTTACGATCGCTTCATAAATAAATTACGTTTGGAATACAAATAGTTATATTCATATTGATTCACTACGTAAAATTTAGTATAAGAAAAAAATAGGTTATACGACCAGAAATATCACATTTTATGCATTTTTACACTATGTTTTTATGTTCGTAATTTTACGTAATATAAAACATTTTTTACGGCGAGTATATATTTTCTTATGTTCTCTTTTTATGTATGAAATAAGACAAATTTTACGAAACCTAAAAATACGATGCATTAACGTCAAAATAGAGAGGGGGTGAAGAATAACTATTCCTCACCCAGGGTGACGAATAGCGCGACCCTATATATATATATATATATATATATATGACAGCACTATTCTAATCCCAGGATTAGAATAGTTATTTGGATCACAGCAGCCCCTATAAGGGCCCGACAGGGCCCTCCTGAACTTTTGAACTGCAGCCGGGCCAACCCACGGGATCCTGAGGCGCCCCGACAGGATCCACCTGATCCTCCCACGATCCCGATCCGAGCCGCCCCAGCCCCCCTCCTCGCGGCTCCTACCCTTGATCCCCGTCCTTCCCCCGTTGTTCGCCGCCGTCTCCAACTCCTCCCCGGCCGAATCCGGCGCCTCCCCTCCATCTCAAGCTCCTCGCCGACCGGATCCGGTGCCACCCCTCCGTCGCCAACACCTCTCTGACAGCCGGCACGGGCGAGCGAGCGACGGCGGACGCCGGCGCGAGGGAGCCCATGTCGCCTGGAGCCGGCGAAGCCGCCAGATTTCTGCGACGAACGGCCGCCATGGACTTCCGGAAGCCTCCTCCTCGGTCCATCGTCACCGCCCAACGGCTTGGCGCAGCCTAAGGCGAAGGCGCAACCTACGGCGAACAGCGCGCCCAAGGAAGCATCTCGGCTGCGGAGGCCGCATCGGCGGCGCCTTCAAATCTAAGAACGGTATATGAATTTCCTCCCTGATCTTGCGAACTCCTTCAATCTTACCTTACCTGACCTTCTTTCTTAATGCAGATGAACTTCGAGCCCTATGCAAGACATGGATTGCCATGCGATTCCTCTCCTAGCTCTCCGACAAATTGCTCTCAAGGTGGATCAGCTGCTGGAAAAAGGTTGGCCGAACTTCTAGCCAGGGTATGGTTGAACTTCTTCCTTCTGTTTGTTATTTTCTTACAGCCATGTGAAGTTCAGGTGGTGTGTGAGCATCAGTCCAGGCTACAAAAGCTTTTTTAAAATCTGCCTGCTTACAGCCATGTGAAGTTCAGGTAGTGTGTGAGCATCAGTCCAGGCTACAAACACTAGAAAATCTGCCTCCATTCACATGTGAAAAGCCATGTGAACTAGTAAGTGTGCTAGAGTTCAGGTTGGTATGTATCTGGTTCTGTGCAAAAAAATAAAAGGAAAATAGAACATGCATGTGATCTCACATGAAGGTCAGGTTAGTACGCACTAGTGGTTCAACCATTCAAACTCATGAAGGTTCAGGTTTTTTAACTGTAGACAGTATTTCCCCTTTGCAAAACAAGAAGTTCAGGTTGTGGAGAGTGCTCCGTTCAGGTACATAGAAGTAATCAAATAGTGTAGAATTAACAGAATGTGAGGTTCATTCTGTGAAGGGTGCTCAGTTCAGGTACAAAAGTATTGGCAGATGCTCAGCTCAGTTAAGAGTGTGATGCCTGTCCTAGGGGGAAAATATGTACATGAACACCACTTTTATATGAGAAGTTCAGGCTATGAATAATGCTCAGTTCAGTTACAATGGTATAGGCAGATGTAACTTGTGTGCTAATAGACATTTTTTTCATTTATGTCAGCAAGACGAGAGACGCATGAAGAAGCTTAGAAGTTCCCAGCAGCAAGTACACAATCCTAAGCCTGTACGCGTTGCACCACCCCCTCAATGGGTCACACCTCAAACGCACCAACAACATTACCAACCTGCTCCAGACCAAAAATGGATGACACCTGAAACACATGGAGACTTCCAAGATGCTGGGTCACAGCCCTATCCGCACAACCTTGCGCCTCCACCTAATTGGGTGACGCCGGAAATCCCCTGCGGATTCTTTGTATCCACCAGCAGACTCCCAAGCACGCCGATGGAGGAGGGGGTTAGCTCAAGTCCTGCGTGTAACTCTGGAGGTTATCCTGGTGTGCCTCATTAAAGCCAAAGCGAAGCAACTAAACCGGATCCCAGGACAGATCCAACAGGAACACACACACGGAGGAGAGTGCTCTGCACACTACCACCGTTGGATCCTGCTGCTGCTGCTACAAGTCAGAATTGTACGGGACATAAGGTAGATGGATTGCTTCACAAAACAAAAGAGCAAACCAAGACCAGGATCGCAATACCTCCACAACCACCCCAAGCAAAAAGGACGCAAACAAGAGAGAGGCCATCTTCATCCCTCCTTCCTCCTCGTGATCCACTCCTGCATCCTGCTATGATTACTCCGCCATGCCCCATCCCAGAGGGACAGCAGCAGACTCCGGTGGAGTTGCGATCATACACGCACGTAAGTGAAACAAAAATATTTATATATGCATCTTGTATTATCTGCAAATTTTCATAAACAGCATTTTAACGTGCCGTTTGGATTACTTTTTCTTTTTCTACAGACGCGGGATCTCCCATATTATCTAATACCAAGACTAAAGATGCGATTCCAAGATGTAGAGAAAGCAAGGGAATTTTATAACATATACGCCAGACACGCTGGTTTTGGAATCAGGAAGATGGGGCGGAATGACAACCACAAGTATTTTGTTTGCGCCTTCCAAGGGATACACACATCTTCTGTTTCAGAGGCTAACAGGAAGCGAAACAAAACATCGCAGAGGACAGGCTGCAATGCAAGAATGAGGGTGAAGGTGCAGGAGGATAACACATGCGTGGCAGTGGACATTGAGTACAATCATAATCACAAACTCATGCAAACTGATGACATGGTGGTATTTTTGCACTCACACAAGAATTATGACCCCGCTATTTTGGAGTACATAAAGCTCCTACAGTACCATGATGTGAACCACACAACAATCATGTCCATGCTATCTGAAAATGAAGATGGAAGCCACTTCCTAAGCATGACCGGACGAGACCTACTAAACCAGTAAGTATTCAAACATCCACATACTGCAATGTAAAATAGCATCCTAGGTCACAACCCTTTGCTAGCAAAAATAACAAATGCATGTTTGCATGTAATTTGCAGGAAAGCCATGAATGCAAGGAAAGATGATTTGGATGATGTATTGAAACTTGTTTCATTCTTCAAAGACATGAAGGCAATAAATGATGAGTTTTTCTATGACATCCAAGTAGACAAGGACAAGTCAATTAAAAACATTTTCTGGTCCAATGCAAGCTGCCGAGGAGCCTATCAAGACTTCGGTGATTGCGTAACATTCGACACAACTTACAAGACCAACATATTTCATATGCCTCTATGAGTGTTTGTTGGAACAAACCATCACTTGCAGTCAACGATATTTTCTGTTGCCCTGATCAGAGACGAAGATGCAAAGTCATTCAAGTGGTTGTTGATACATTTGTACGATGCATGAACAACAAGCACCCAACTTGCATTCTAACAGGTGAGTTCAAAAAAAACCTTCAAGTTTCATCATCTTTTCAGTCTATGGGTTTGTATTGGGTACATTGGTTTTATCTGAAAATAATGTAAAGAATGCAGTTCAACCACTGTTTGCACAAAAGTCCAACTAACAGTACAAGAAAGCAAAATTATATGTCACATGTTTAGAAAAATATATTTCTGGATGTGAAGTTCAAATACAGTAATCATAGAAGTTCAGGGACACTATTGTAAAAAAAATATGAAACATGTTCAGAAAAAATATAGTTATGTATGTGAAGTTCAAGCACTGTTAGCACAGAAGTTCAACAACACTGCTGTAAGGAAAAATATATGTGACATTATTAGATAGTCCTGTGAAGTTCAAGTACTTGTACAACATAAGTTCACCATCAGTGCAAAAAAGAAGCCAGTTTCATTTTTTTAATTCATGTAGACCAGTGCCCATCGATGGCGAACGCTATACCACAATCATTTCCAAACACCGTCCACAAGCTATGCCGTTGGCACATCATGAAGAAGTATAGGGAATACCTCGCATTGCTGTACAAAAAGTATAAAACATTCAAAGAGGAGTTCACAGCTATATTAAACTGGCCGCTGATGCCAACGGAGTTTGAAGATGCCTGGGCTAAACTCGTACACAAGTACAACCTGGAGAATGACCAGATGATGCAGCTGTGGAGTGATAGGAAGATGTGGATTTTAGCATATTACAAGAACATTTTCTGTGCTAGAATGACTTCCACACAACAAAGCGAGAGCATGAACCACGTGCTCAAGAAAGGGTTTGTCAAGGGGACCCAGAACCTACACAAGTTTGCTAGGCGGGTCAATGCTTGCATACAAACTCGGATGCATAAGGAGAACGAGCAAACAATGACCAGCATGGTATGATGACAAAAAAACACCCCCATCATGTTCTGTTTTCCTTCAACATCTGCACTTTGAATTTTAAAAAATGAAACCCATGACTCTGCTTCGACTAATATCTTACTTTTTGACATGTGCAGACCAATCATGTGACAAAAACAACTTACGGCTATGAGGAAGACATGTCTATCAAGTACATGAGAGCCGTGTACACCAAGATGAGGACTAGGATGAGAAAAGCCATGCTATTTCGCGAAAAGTGTACAGCAGAACCCACTAAGTACCTTGTGTACTACCACAACAAGCCTGGCCATGATGATGAAGAAAGATTTTCCTGGTCAAAGCATGAATTCCAGATTGTAGCTGACCCAGAGAATGAAATATACGAGTGTGAATGCAAGCTCTGGACACACAAAGGTGAGCGGAAAAACAAACTCATTAAATAGCTAAGCTATTAGTATCATATCAAAATATATGAAACTCATTGCTGGCTCACAAACTATGTATTCTGCATTCATCACAAAATGCAGGCCTGTTCTGCCTTCACATCATGAACATACTGGACTACCTGAAGCCTGACAAATTTCCAAACAAGTATATCCTCAAACGGTACACAAAGACTGCAAAATCACAACCAACCTTTGATACAAGGGACTACAACACAACTGCATCGGATGGCAGCTCAAGACTATCGAAGCAAGACATCTTGCTGCAGCTAAATTTGATGGTTAACAAGAAAGCAATGAGATGTGACCAGCAATATGACAGAGCCTACTATGTTCTCAAGAGGCTCGTGGAAGAGCTTGATGCAATACATTCAGCAAATCAAGCGGATGCTGACGAAAGGATGCCTGAAGAGGACGCTAAAATTGAAGATGACCTTCGTTGTTATGCAGCTGAAATGCTGAACGCCGCCGCTGAAGCCAACCAATGCAAGCAGGGTGTTGACCAATCAATGGAGCAGCAACAGCAAGAGACGATGAAACTGCCGCTGTATTCTGAAACAAAGGGTAGGAAGAAAATTTCTGCAGCAAAGAAAAGTGACAAGAGAGCTCAAATAAAGGCACCACCTGCAGGAAGAGTCGTCGTGCTCGATGAGAACGGAGTGCCACTTGGACACAGGCAATGTAGTGTGTGCAAAAAGGTTGCAGGACACAACAAGCTAACCTGTCCAACACTCTTGGAAAGAAACAATGCCGAGGAGGTCAAGCAACCCAAAGTTCAAAAACAGCAGCCCAAAGTTATAGAACAAAAGAAGGGACCACACCCACAGAAAGCAAGCACCAGACTTTGTAGCATATGCAAGGAGTATGAACCACATAATGCAAGAACATGCCCGAAGCGCGCAGATCCTGAAAAGACAAGCAAAAAGCCAGAGAAGAAACAGAAAGCAACACCTAGAGCCAGCAACAAGAAAGTGGTGGAAGATGAAGAGGAAGACGAAGATGAAGACACCATCGAAGAAGAGAAAGACGAAGAGGATGATGAAGAGGAAGAGGAAGAGAAAGAGAAAGAGGACGATGAAGAAGAAGAGAAAGAGGAAGATGAAGAGGAAGAGGTACATGTCAAGCTAAAACCACTACAACCAAAGCCTAGGAGGAGCGCAAGGCTCATGAACAGTTAGACTAGGTCAATTAAACAAAGAAAACTTATGTCATGTCAATGTGCAGAATGTTATTGCACTTTTGAAACAGTATTTTAGGAGAAGCTTACTTGAACTTCTATTGTTGAAGTTTCACAGAAATTATGCACTAGAAGTTCAAGTAAGCTTACTGCAGAAGTCCTGGTATAGTATGAGAGGAGGTGCTTGTGATGTATTGCATGAAAGAGCAAGCAGTAATAAAATGTAAAATATACATTGTGAAGTTCAAGTAATATTACTGCAGAAGTCCTGGTATATTATGAGAGGAAGTGCTGTGCTGGTGATGTATTCCATGCAAAGTGCAAGCAAGAACAAAAATGAAAAATATACACTATGAAGTTCAAGTAAGATTACAGTGGAAGTTCTGGTATATTTTGGCAGGAGGTACTGGTGTTGTATTCCTTAAAAGAGCAACCAGCAAATAATCATACAGTTTTGAAGTTCAGGTCAGCTTACAGAAGAAGTTCTGGTATATAGAATCGATGTAGGAAAAAATATGCTTAAAAAATAAAGTTTTGCCGTATGAACTAAGGTTGGAAAGCCTAAGACAACGCGTTCAAGTGTGAAGTTCTGTTTGGATACGTGCAGAAGTTCATGTACAATGCCGACAAAAAGATAAAGAAACGTCAAGGAGTGTATGAGAATATTTTTCCACAAAGTTACAGTTGAAATCCATTCGCACTTGAAAAAACACAAAAAACAAATATAGATTCTATGCAAAAGGCTACATACTGGTTGGGCTGAAAAATACCAATACACTCCACAACACAGAATATCCTCTCCATCTGAAACCAGCAGCCCAGTCACATCTCAAAGCAGAAGTTCAAGTCTACGATCATATGTTGGGGCCCAAAATTAAACAACACAAAAAAACAAGCAGTTCAACCATAGTCGAGGGAGAAGTTCAGGTACATCTGTTGGGGCAAAAACATGCAACACATGGATACTGAAAATGATGCCGTACATTGAAATTCACAAGCCAAATCATTCTTCACACCAAATACATTTGTCCACAATATCATAAGTAATAGTGCTGCAGCTATAGATACACAAATCACTAAAACATTCTTACAACCAAATCTTTACGGAATCGTTCCAATCATTATCAAACCTAAAATCTGTACGAAATCAAATCTACACTGAAACTAATGCTTCAAATTCATGGGCCCAAGGACTGGATCTCTTTAGGGAGCTCTGCACGCATGACTTCATTCTTCTCGCTAAACATTAGAGTGTGCATGAACCCAGCCTTCCAGTCATCTGCAACAGCCTGCAAACAAGAAATGAAAAGATGGTTTAGTAACGGATAACTAAAACCACAGCAGGAGCGTCTCAACAAAAACACACGAGAAAAAATGAATGGATGATGAGACAAGAACAAAGACAAAACATACTTACACATCACCAAAATCATCAATAAGCTCATCGCCATCATATGAAGAGCAGAACTTCACGGCAAAGAAACCACAATCATTATTCTTTTGCTCTGGAACATCGATAAAAGTCGGCCTCTTTGCAATAGTCACCCAGTTAGGCTGCTTACTCGCTTTGTACGCAGCCTTGCCGTACACCTCCTCCAGCAACCCAACAAATCTCTTGATCTGCCAGAAATAACAAATAAGATGAAGTCAAAAACATGTTAACCAAAATAGTTAAGTTCAGGTACATAAAAAGCGACACTTACATAAGATCCAGCTAAACAAATAGCATAAGTTCAACTTCCAAATGATAGTCAGTTCAAGCAGTATTACCAAAACAGAGACAGAAACATATTTTGTCAACACAAGGCATAATAAACTCCGTGTCAAACAAGAAAATATGAAAGGAGGTTCAGGCTAAGAAACACTCACAATATTTTGGCAGTCTCCGTGGAAACTTGTTCGTGACGTTCCCTTATTACTGTAAGGAAGTGAATCAAGGATGTCAATGCTCCCACGATATCTATTCAGCACATAAACACTGTAGTGTGCCATTGTGTCAATTGGCTTGAATAGTATCAAGAAAACCTGCCAAGAATGAAAGAAACGGTGAACACAAACTATAAATCATAGGTATTGAACATCCGGGATGAACACAAACTTCTTGACAAACTTAGCAAAAGGATGGACATAAAATTAAAAAAAGCAAGAGTTATGAAAACCTAACCAGCTTTGCGTTAAGAAGGTCTTCTTCCTTGCGAACAAACATTCGGAGGAGATCAGCAAATTTTTTGGCATCGAACTTTGGAACTGTTGCAGCGAAGAAATCATACTCCAGGCAGTACTGTGCATTCACAAAAACACAATTAAAACACCTCCCAAATGCCACTACAACAAAACTAGAGCAAAAAAGGAGATAGGCATGCAAAGAACTAAAACCTGAATGAAGTAGGCACTAAGTACAACCCTGTTAGCACTAGTGAATATCTCAGAGGTCTCCAGCTTATCCTTCCACAAATTTATGAGATAATCCATTATGTCTCCTTCCATCTGCTGCCCTTCACCGAAAAGAGTATAAAGGACACGTCCTGTGAGGTCAATCACATTCCCAGGGATGGTAAACATGCAGTAGCTTGTGCTGCAGATTTAAAAGGATGGGAAAAATATATTAGAAGTTCAGATACAATAACAAACAGAAGTTCATATACTATAACTCAAAGACAAGGAGAGATGAACAGAAGTTCAAATACTATAAAAACAGAAGTTCAGACACTATAACTCCAAGGCAAGAAAAAATGAACAGAAGTCCACATACTACAACAACAAAAGTTCAGACACAAAGTAGCATCTCTGGCAGCAACAAAGTTAAGAAGAAGAAAACTCACTCAGAGTACTTCTCCAGACCGTCTTTACTAAACACATATTATTTCAACTTCCGGGCCTTCGATAGATGAGGGTAACTGTATTTTTTTAGGGGAGCGACAGTAGAACGCCACTTCAAAGCAATCTTGATGCTCTCTTGGAGGAAGTTATGTTGCCAGACTCAACTGCCGGTTTCCTCCTGGTGATAACAGCATTCTTCCCACCTCTCCCAGCAACAGTACCAGCAGCAGATTTACCATTCTTCGGGTAAGCAATCTTCTCAAAATCATCATCGGACGAAATCACTTCTACTTCGGCTGCTACGACTGCACCAACCTTCCTGGAGCAAGGGGTTTTTGGAGTACCACGAATACCACCAGCATGCTTCCCCAACTTGGAAGGAATAAGGGTTCGAGGTCTATCATCTTCTATCGGAGCTGTACTCATCGATTCCTCCCTAGGCTGGTATTCCTGTGACCCGAGGAATGAGTAGTGGTAATCGGTCAAGTCCAACGGATCCACTGTCAAAGAAAAGGAAGAGAAAACATCACCATTAAATAGAACTGAAGTTCAGGAACAACACAATGTGCAGTCCAACTAATAAAGATGACATGGTTACTACTCAAGCTGACCTAAAAAAATTAGTTGCATTAAAAAACTAAATGAAGTTCAGGCACAACCAAAGGCACAGTTCAAGATAAACCGATGAACTGGAAAACATTCAACTACAGCTAACAAAACCATAGAAAGGCATCATCTCTGAAGTTCAAGTAGAAGAAATGCTCATGTCCAAGTAAGCAATGGAAGGAAAGAAATTACTGAAAGAAAACACACAAGCAAAATAAAAAAGATAGAAATGAAGTTCATGTACAAGAAATGCTCCTCTCCATCTGAAACCAGCAGCCCAGCCAGATCTCAAGCAGAAGTTCAAGTTCAAAGAAAATATGAAGTTCAGGTAGAATAAAAGATGCAGTGCAGGTAAGCAGTCCAAGTTCAAGACTTACATGTGTAGTAGCCAAATAGAGCTTGGAAGTCTGTCTCAAACAGGTTAGAAGAAGCGATTGAGTACAGCCACGTCTACCTGATATCCGTGATATTATCATGGGAATAATTTGCAAGAAACCCATCATGATACGAATTAACATTCATAAGCATGAAGAATCCGCAGTCGACACTGCCATCAAACACAGAAAAAGAATAGTGTTAGAACAAAAAAGAAAGCCAACAAATAAAACACGTCGCAGCTTACGTACAACTACAGTTAAAGCAGAAGTGATAAAGAGAAAAGTGGAACTCATACTTGTTTTGCTGTTGGGGCACATCAATCCAATCCAGAGGGAAATGCTCGATGGTAAGAGGACTGAAGGGTGTCTCCCTGTCGTTGCTGGCATCGCTCCAAAGCTTCTTGATGTTATCGGTCATCCGCCGAAACAGGCGTACTGCCCAGTCATCGTCTGGTCCATAATAGGAGTCGAGAAGCTAGAACCTTGAATTCTTCAGGTCAAGAAATATCGAATCCCAATGAGCAACACCACCCATGGCAGCAGGAATCTCAGGCGGGTCAAAAGTGGGGAAAACAACCTGAAGCAACATAAACACACGAATCGTTAAAAACTGAGAATTAATATCAAACGGTACAAAGAAAAATAAAACAAATATTAATACAGTGGATCACAGTGCAAAACTAATACAGAGGCAAAGAACAAGATATTGCATACCGAATCATGTGCATCCATGCTATCTGGACCACTCGCTAAGAAGTACTTCCTCACACGGGAATCAAAATGACCTCTGAAAATCTTGTCCTAAAGTAATGCAGACAACACCAACATATGAAAATACAAAAATGAGACAAAACAAGTTTTAACTAAAAAGGTAAGGAACAAAATGGAAAAGAAATCACTATATGGTTGACTTACACAAACCCAATACGGCAGGATGAGTTTGTCTGATCCCTGGTACTTCGCACATAGACAATAGAGTGCAACCTCAGCCACATTAGATCGAAGCATTCCGCGAGGAGCAAAAGATATTGTGAGATCCTCAACAGAAGCTTCACACTCGTTGTTTTGGAACATAATCATTGATCTAAAACAAAGCAACAGAAAGTAAAAGAAGTTTAGCATCAGGAACTCAGGAAGTTTAACACATGTAAGCACAGAAGTTCAGCTACATGACAACAGGCAGTACAAAAAGGCCAGAAGTTTAGCACCAGAGAAGTAAATTAGAAGTTCAGCAAACATAGAGTAAAGAAGTTCAGGTATGAAACCACAGGCAGTTCACAGGGGGTACATGGATGTAAATATTGACCAGCTGCACTCACCTCTTGGAACGACTATTCTTAAGCTTAGTTACACTGGAATAAAAGTCATCAACCTTCTTTCGAACAATAGCAAGGTTGCTATCTGCTCACCAAAAGAAATAGAAATTAAGAGCAACACACAAGCGCATAGATTCACGACAGTTCAATTAAGAGCAACATTCAAGCACAACATTCAAACACAAGCACATCTCAGTTGCTACACCAGAAAAGATAAAACCACAGGATCATAAACATCACAACCCATGCATTACAAACCTTCCCCCACATAGAAAACAGGTTCACTTAGCTTTATTTACAACCCACACGACAAAGCACAAAACCAGAAGTTCAACTTGGACCACACAGGCAGTTCACAGGGATATCATGGACAAAAAAACAACAAAAGGGACGGGGATGGGGAAAGAAGAGAGAAGCATGCTCCTCTCTTCATGGATTCATGCCTAGACCAGTGGCAGCACTGGAATGATCAACCTCCTCTCCATAGCTATCACTTTCAGTCTCTTCATCATCATCTCCAATAGACATTGCAGCGTCGTCGGGAAGGACACCAGCAGCAGCTAGAGCAGCTGGAGAATCTGAAACAACAAAAACTGTTGGTTGTGTTTGAACAGCATCAACATCAACTGATGGCTCTGCTGCAGGAGACTTCTCCAGGCTTGCAGCAGCACTACCACCAGTCTCAACAGTAGCCTCAACAGGATCTTTCTCCAAAATGATATCTCCAGCTGTCTTGCCCTGCTCAGCATCAGAAACCTCAGCTAACTTGCCCTGCTCAGCTTCAAAAATATCAACTATCTTGCCCTGCTCAGCTTCAGAAACCTCAGCCCCAATGGACGACTCTGCTTCAGTTGGGACCACCCCGTCGGAGCAGCCGGTGCCTGACAAGGACTTGTCTGCAATCTTCTCTGGAGGAACACTACCATCATCAATCTGCAGCATGAACAGAAAGTGATTACAAAAGGGGCACATAGTGATAAAATGCACAAACAAGTAAAATAAAAAATGAGACAAATGGACAAGAAAAATGGTACTTTATCTTCACTGCCATGAACCTCATCAACTAATACATCACTCGAGGGAGCAGGTTGGGCAGGTTCATGCACAGGACCAGGTTCATGCACAGGTAAAACATCCTCCTCAACCCTAGTACCATCATCAACAGCCTACAAAAAAATCATGTAGAACAAAAATACCTAATCAGCAGAAGTTCACATTACATAATCATAGAAGGTCATCCATGACCACTGACACATAATGGAAGTCCAAATGCACTAAACATAACAGGTCAGATATCAAACTACTCTAATACAAAAGGGAACAAAAAAGGGCCAGTTATGGATATTACAGAAGTTCAGGTGCTGTAGCCCATGAAGTTCAGGTGCTATAAACAGAGAAGGTCAACTAGGAAACACTAGTACTAAAAAGTAAAAGTTTACGACACATGAAATCAATAAGGGTCACCTATGACTAAAAAGAGTAATAACTGAAAGCTAACAATGAACAGAATCAGCTTACCTCTTTGGTATGCTCCACGTGGCCTCCTTCACGACCCAAACGAACAGAATCCTGCCTCTGAATCTGTCTCACAACAACACTTGCCTCATCTTCAAAAGGCTTGCAACGAGCATCCTGCATTTCCTTGAACAGCCCAAAGCTAGTCCAGAGGTGGGAAGTGCTCTCACGAAGCTCTTCAAGAAATCTAGCTTCAATTGATAAGACCTCCTTCGAAGACTCAGCATCAAATCCATGTCTGGGGGAAGAATCCCATCAACGCGACTAAGACGCTCAACAGTTGAAGGAACACGAGCCAACTCCCCACAAACAGTTTCAAGAAGACCGTCAATCCTAACCAGGGAAACATTGGCAGCTTCAAACAAATTCTCGGAAGACACGCCACCTGCAGCACTCACACGGGCAGAAGAACCTCCTAGATCTATAGGGGCACAAGTATTAACATCCCGAGAGAATTCAAATCTTGGGGAAGTTCCACTCCCTAGGCCGGCGGCACGAGGCATAGTTAGAACATGACGTTCGATAACCCTAAAGAACACAACCTCAGCCTGTGTCTTCCACTGCATACAAAAACAAAAGTCAATGCGTCAAAAAACAAAAGAAGGAACATGGGAGCAAAAATATAGAAGACAGTACCAGAAGTTCAAGTTAAACTACACAGGAAAGAATGATGCGTGTAAACACTCACAGGCAGTTTCCCAAACACCCAGTTGGCTGGGTCATCATCACCCTTCTTGACCAAGTCAGCCGCAGCAAGCTCAAGAAGCTTGACCTGATCCATGAAATTGATGCGAGGGGTCCTCAAGTCAATATTAGGCGTCTTGCCAATGATAAGGCAGTCCAGATACATAAGAAGCGGCACGATGGCACATCCTGTGATAGCTTTTCCTCTGCTAGTACCTTGCTAATGCCTAACAACAGCACTCCGAATATCGTCAACAACCAACTGACAGTAGTCCATATCTGCCATATCCTCAAACATAAGATTCTCAGCTGCCTCCCTGGACACTCGTGTAGACGTTCCAGGGATAACCACCTTCATGAAAACAATCAGGTAAAACACCTACAGAGCAAGATCATCCTTCATCTCATCCTTCACAAGTTCCGTGAGGATATTCCGCAGATCCTTTGTCTTGATGTCATCACTCCTAGCGTACCCAAGCTTGCCCTTCAACCTCATAATAGCATCATCGAACCCATCATTCGAGGGCCTAGGAGGGGTACGATTACCTTGAGGGAATCCAAACAGATGGTGAATAGTATCACTTGTAATACGCAGAACCTTGTTCGCCTCACTCATGTCCAGAATCATGGTTGTAGGGTCAATCCTCGTGTAGATGTTGCCCATCAAAGGACGAGAAATGTTGGAATTAACCTTCAAGTCAAACACACAAGCAAAACCAGCCTTGATAACCCTAGTCTTGTGCCTAATTTGTAGCATTTTCGCACACGTCTTGACCTCTCCTAGTGTGCAGCGAACCGTCTTGTTAAAACGTTTCGCCTCACCTCCTCCTTGGCCACCTTCTTCGGGTGATTTGCCTCCTCTCTTCCTCCTCTCAGGCTGCTCCACAAGCTGATACTGAAAAAAATGCAATGACAAGGAAAAAAGGCAGAACAATGAGATACACAAGCTTCACCAAAATTCCACTAATGCCTACATAGGCAGTACATTTCAGAAGTCCAACTATGTCTACATAGGCAGTACAACCATGCATGACCGGAAGTAAAGATGCTTTCGAAATGTTGGAAATTTACAAAGCAGAAGTTCAACCATGTACACCAAGGCAGTAATAAAAACATGTATTTCAGAAGTCCAACTATGTCTACATAGGCAGTACAACCATGTATGACCACAAGTTAACATGCTTTCAAAGATGTTGGAAATTTAAAAAGCAGAAGTTCAACCATGTACACCAAGGCAGTAATCAAACATGTATACCAACAAGTTAAGCTAATTTCTTCATGTATATATCCAGAAGTCGAACTATGTACACAAAGGCAATAATACCATAAAAGCAAAGCAGATCGGCTAATTTATTCGTCTATATGGAGCAGAAGGTCAGCTATGTATGTCAAGGCAGTGCTAAAAACACAAAAACTACAATAATAGCGACAAATGCTCTAAAAACGGTAAACATGAGACATTCATACCTGATTAGAGGCAGCATCATCGTCGTCGTCGTCCTCGTCATCAACATTGAAATCAGGATCATCCTTGTCCTCTGGATTAACACGAGAACGCTTCTTCTCACCCTTTTTGACCTTTGCAAGTGCAACCTTGCGCTTGACGCCGCATTTCTTCCCCTTACCAGATGCACCAGCACCAAGCGGAGAAGGTGTAGGTGCGGCAGTGGCAAGCACACGAGGACTACGGCGTGGCGTACCACCCAGGCCTAGCCCTTCATCTTCAGCAAGTTCTGCAGGCCTTGAAACACGTGAGCTCCTCTGAGGAGTAACTTCACCAACTACATGCTTCCTCGCAGCGGTCTTCTTGATTTTCTTCTTAACAGGGACAACCATGCCATCACTGCCACACAGCACGTCTTCCTCAACTGTGAGCTCAGCCGCATGAACAGATCCAGGAACATCAGAACCTTTCTCAAGGTAGGCCGCCCTCTTCTTGTCAAAATGTTCTTGCTTCTTCCTCTTACGTTGGTCCTCCAGAAGAAGCTGAAGAGGCACATCCTCAGGTTGCGTGACAGGTTCAGTGCCATCAACAGACTGCGACTGCGTCTCTGACATCTGAAGAGCACAAAGGATCCGGAACAGAATCACAACCTTTGACTGACGGAGCCCCCTGCTCAGCAGCAGCAGGGGTTTTTGATAAACCCAACTCAGATAAAACATCATTGATGGTGTTCACAGCTTCCTCCTCTGTGGACACATCTGCAAAGAACACAAAAAATCAAAGCAAAAAATAAAAAAAATCAAGAACAAAAACAAAAACAACTGACGTGAACAAGTTAAAAAACATGGCTCGAGAATTTAAAATGAAAAGAAAAGGGGTTTCACATACTAGGTGAAGCAAGAGCTGCAGAAGCAAGATCCTCGAGGCTTGAAAAATTCTCAAGGCTCGAAGCAACCTCAGCAATCACAGTCAAAGGAATTATGGGTGATTTAGCCGCATCAGATATTCAAGCATCAGTATTAACTTCTGAAGCTCCATCTTGATCGCGGGCATTTTTTTCAGAACTATTCAACTCATCACCAACTACAAAAAATGCAAGTAAAAAGGCAGCTGAGTTCTAATCCGCAATCCTACACCAAAGGGACTCTACTCTTACAACAATGTCCAATACCCAGAAGTTCAACAATACCTAACAAAGCAGTAAACACAAAAAACAAACTAAAATTTACATACTAAATATAAAAACAATCTACACCAGAGGGGCTACTACATATAACATGAATGTCCAGAAGTTCAACAATATATAACAAAGCAGTAAAACAAAATGTGCGTAACAGAAGTTCAAGCAAATTTCATTATAAACAAACAATAATTAAAACCAGAAGTTCAACTATGTGACCCAAGCAAGTAGCACATAAAAAAGATGTAGCATGAACACAAATAGTATTTCACAGGCAAACTAAATATCAATACCATGAACATGATAACAAAAAAACAAAGATATACACTATAAATATGAAACATTTGGGAAGTCCAACAACACTTGGTGACATAGTTTCACCTGCAAATCATCAACTAAAAAGTAAGACACTCTACTAACTCAAACTAAGGGTAAAAAGCATACACATAACCTTTCTTAGAAGTTCACACTATTAAGAATGGCAGTCCAACAAGAAAACTAAGTGAAGATATGGGCAGACATATATAAGAATACTGCTATTTAAAATACAAGATCTAACTACATTAAGATACCTGGAGAAGGTTTTGAAGCCATGACAACACAGCCGTCTTGATGAATGCAACTCCAAACACTAGATCAACCTACTAAAAACAGGAGATTGATTGCATATAGTTAGCAAGTAGAAAATCATACAAGAAAATACAAAAAGAAACTGAATCAAACCCTAGGATGAAACAACTAGAACAAACCAACAAGTATGAAAAGATGAATAGTAGCACATCTAGGCAAGCACAACAAAAAATGTATCCATTATCTAACTAGAATGTCACAGACATAATCTAGACTTCAAAATCCACAGCACTAATGCAATTAGATACATCAGATCCAGCATCAACCATCCATCACACCACACCCTCTCTTTACATGCATCTGACTGCTAAAATCAACAAAGGGGAAATGAAATCCACACAAGTCTGAAGGGACAAATAGCACACACAAGCATCTCACAAACAAATCTGACCACGGGGGAATGAAATCCAACCACCACACGCACAAGAACCCTACCCAATCTCCCGCCAAACCATCAGAAGAAGGGGGTAGGAGGCG
Source organism: Triticum aestivum (assembly GCF_018294505.1). Lineage (NCBI taxonomy): Eukaryota > Viridiplantae > Streptophyta > Magnoliopsida > Poales > Poaceae > Triticum > Triticum aestivum. The sequence continues at coordinate 104,228,590 of NC_057814.1, read as the reverse complement.
GACGCGAGAGCACATAGAAGAAACAGGCACGCCTCGACAGATCTGGCGAAACTAAAAGCAAGCATTAAGGGGCAGCATTTGTACCTCTCCAAACGACCCCCGCACGCACGAATCCGCGGCGGTTCTTCCACTCCCCATGACACCACGCGCACCTTGCAACCGCACAGGCAGTTGCCGCCCTCGCTTCAGAGCAGAAGAGAGCGGACTGGGCGAGGGAGAGCGGGGCGTGGGGGAGAAATAGGAGCGTGGGCGTGCGCCGGTTACTCCACTCACGAGGGCAGGGGACAGTGACGGAGAAATCGGGGGGAGTTGCAGGCGACGAAGGCAGCGGAGCGACGGAGAGGGGGGAGAGAGCGAGCGACAGGGGGGAGAGGGGTTTTCTGACAGGTGGTGGCGAGGGAGATGGTCACCTAATGCCTCTCTGTCGTGGGACTTGCCGCGCCGGTGAAATTACAGTTTACCCCCCAAGAGCTAAAAAGGTAAATACATCTATAGATAAATGAATGCACCATTTCAATGCATCTATTATAATGAGATAAGATCACACAACAGCACTGCTGATATCCTTAAAACCAAAAATAGATGGCAAATACACTATCAAGGGAAGAAAAATACATACACAAATATGCACCTAAAAAAACAAGAGAAAGAAGTTCAAAAAATAAAGAACAAAAGTTCAAGTACTCTAATAAAAGAAGTAAATGCATATGAATAAATAAACACTAAGAAACAAAAAGAAGAAGTTCAAGTACAAAAACAGATGAAGTTCATATCTAACTAAAATACACAACATAAACCCTAACATAGATATTGGGGTCACGGATGTGACGGACTCGCCTCTGCATGCGACGACGCGGCACGCCGCGTCGTCGCCTGCTCCGGCTTGGTCCTGTCTCGGCCTCGCAGGGGGAGGGGAGGGGGGTCACGACCCCCTCCCCCCTGCTCAGCCTCGCGCTACTGCATTGCTGCGCGCTAGGTTTTGGCAGGACGCAATGCGATTATTCTGTTTCCACCCCCACCGCACACACCCTAAACCCTAAACCCTACGATAGATATTGGGGTCACGGATGTGACGGACTCGCCTCCCCATGCGACGACGCGGCACGCCGCGTCGTCGCCTGCTCCGGCTCGTTCCTGTCTTGGCCTCGCAGGGGGAGGGGAGGGGGTCACGACCCCCCTCCCCCCTGCTCGGCCTCGCGCTACCGCATTGTTGCGCACTAGGTTTTGACAGGACGCAATGCGATTATTCTGTTTCCACCCCCACCGCACACGCCCTAAACCCTAAACCCTAAGATAGATAGTGGGGTCACGGATGTGACGGACTCGCCTCCGCATGCGACGACGCGGCGTGTCGCCTGCTCCGGCTCGTTCCTGTCTCGGTCTCGCAGGGGGAGGGGGTCACGACCCCCCTCCCCCAAGTGCTCGGCCTCGCTCTACCGCATTTGTCAATAGGCGCGATGCCGATTTCAATGTCTACAAATATTTAAATCCAAAAATAACAAACAAAATTATAAATAAGAAGTTCAAATAGTGAAGATATAGAAGTTCGGGATTTTGTAAAACCTCAAATTAACATGTTAAAGACGATTATCATACAGAAGTTCAAGATAGTTATTCAGTGAAGACCAACAACTATTATAAGTACAAAAACATACTAGAAAAAATAAAAAATATACGCATATCCGTCGGCCAATTCCATGGTTTCTCATGGGACTAAGTCAAAAAAATCCAAACCAATGCAAAGAATGGAAAATAACATAAAAAGAAAGAAATACAGAGGACTTGATGCATTACGCGAAGAAGGAAAAGCAGAAGTTCACGTATGAACAACATAGAAGTCCAGCTTCTACAACGACCCTTAGATGATCTAGAAAAAGTGCATGCATACTTGGGCTAATCCCATGATTGCTCATGAGACAAAAGTCTAAAAAGAACATCTGAAGAATTAAAATTACAAAAAAACCAAACAAAGAAAATATAGAGAACCATGCACCTTCGCCTTGCAAATGTGGAATGCAATGTGGAAAACCAGAAGTTCAACCATTAATAAAAAAGAAGTCCAACTTCTACTAAAGATAGTGGATGATCAAAAAACTATCCTAAAACATAGACTAAGGGAAAAAGAGGTTGCATGTGCCTGTGGTCCAGCTCCACACTTACACACATGACGACAGTCAACAACATAAAACATACTTGATTTTTTATACAACAACAGCAACAGACTAGATCGTATTGCCTCATCTCCTAAAAGCATGCGTAAAGAGCACAGAAGTTCAACTACGGATGTTATAGCAGTCTAGCTTGTACAAGAGAACGTAAAATGATTGAAAAAACAACCCCGAACATATTTGGTTCCCAGATTTAATCGTTTGGGTAAATTACAACACGTCAAAAGCCATTTCGAACGTCGTCATACTCCAGATAAAACATCAAAAAATGATCCGCCATCAAGCTATCCGCTCGAACAATGAACCATCGCGGGAGGCAGAAGGTCCAATCCACATTTTCGGAATGAATGAGCCAGCCAAATCAAATTAACAACGTGCGAAGGATTCACTGCCATTTCGAACGTCATCATGCTCCAGAAAAACAAGAAAATGATTCTCATCAGATTGTCCCTCGAACAGAAAACCACGGCGGGAGGCAGAAGATCCAATCGCCGGATTTCGATTTGTATGAGCCCGCATAATCAAATTAACAACATGGGCAGCATTCTGTCTCACTAATGCACGCAAATCCACCGCCAATTTGAACAGCAAAACTACAAATCTACAACAACGGCCGGAACCACTCCCGCGGACGAAGAACAGAGGCGGCGGAACACCAAATCGAATTCGTTCGAAAAAACAACATAACATGCAGTAAACTCGTACCTAAACCCAATTCTCATCCTGTTAGAGATTCTAGAATATCCAGTACATGCAAAAAAACTTGTAACAGACCCATGTTCATCACCGCCCGAGAGCAAATCCGCCAACGTGCTAGATTCCGAATCAAAACAAGAATTTAGATTCTAAAAAATGTGTCCATATTATACTTACATCACAAACAACACGAATGATCAGAAAAAACTCGTGGTAGAAGGCACGGTTGCGAAGATAGCCCGAAGGTCGGGTTCATACAGAGGGAAGTTCAGGCGCGTTACTCAGGCAGTTCAGGTTTTGATCAGAATATTATTCTGATCCCGTGATCATAATAGTGTTTATGTGTGTGTATATATATCCCTCCTTCTCCTCCATTTTAGGGAATCTAAGAATAGATCTAGACATTAGAGCTTAGCTCATGTATCTCCCCTTGTGGGAGTTCAAGGCCTTCATTGGAGAAGATCCCTAGGGATTAAAGACCTCCTTGTGGGAAGGATCTATCTAGATCATCAAGACCTCGTCTCCTTTGGATTTGAGATGAACTTTACCATGTATCTTATTTCCCTTTGATTGTTCTTGTACCTTGTGAATCTTGTATGTTTGTTGGTCTAGTGGATGTGTGATTGGACTTGTTCTTGAGTGTTCCCCTTGTGATTTCCCCCTCTTTTTCTTCGTGTTCTTCGCGTTCTTCATGGATCCCCCTCCAATTCGTGAAAGATCTCCACTTAGACTCTCCACCCTACAACAGGACCCTAAGAAAGATCAACAAAATCATTCGGGCCTCCATCTGGCAAAAAGAAGACCAATCTTAGACCTCGGGTGGTCACTACCTTGTTAATTGGAAGACCGTCTGCCGCTCGAAGCATTTGGACGGCCTAGGGATCATGGACCTGGAGAGATTCGGCCGCGCCCTACGTCTTCGGTGGCCGTGGCTACAATGGACTGATCTAGAGAGGCCATGGGCGGGATCTGAGTTACCATGCGACCAAACAGACCTGAACCTCTTTCGCGCGTGCACCTCAATTACGTTGGGCAATGGGCAAAAGGCCCTCTTCTGGCATGACAACTGGACTGGAAGCGACCTCCTCAAGCTTCTAGCTCCACAGCTTTACAAGATCACCTCCAGAAAGAATAGATCGGTGCATAATGAACTCACGAACGAGAACTGGACCAGGGCGATGGTCAAACTTCAGACCATGCAGCAACTGGGAGAATTTGTGACTCTCTGGGAGCGGATCAATCAGACAACCCTTCTACATGCCCAAGAGGACTGCATTCACTGGAACTTAACCACCTTTGGTCATACTCTGTTGCTTCGGCCTATGGCGCGCAATTCTTCGGCTCCTACACATGTTTCAACACGGCCAAGGTCTGGTCCGCAAACACTGAGACCAAGTGCAAATTCTTTGCCTGGCTTGCTCTGCACGGAAAAAATCCTCACCTCGGATATGTTGGTTGTGAGGGGTGGCCTCATGACCCCAGGTGCCTGCTATGCCTCCAACAGCCAGAAACATCAACTCACCTATGCAAGGATTGTCCCTTCACGGTCGCGGTCTAAAACCAGGTGAACATGGACAAACGAGGGCGTAACAATCTCGGGCTTCCTCCTGGAGCCAGGAAACGTGTCCGACTAGTGGGACATGACGCTGACATCACAGTCCTAGCAGGTGCGTAGGAGGCGCAGCAGGAGAATCGTCTACACATTATGGTCAATCTGGAGGGAGCGAAATAGGCATGTTTTCACTAGACAACGACTGACGCACCGCGAGGTTGCGGCACTAGCCCTAGACGCAATTAACCAACATGAATTGGCATTTGTAGGAAGCTTGTCAAATGCTGGTATTGGCTAAACTAGTTTTTAGATCTGCCTTTTTAGCGGTTCCTGCGACGTTCCCTAAAAACGGTCGCCCCTCTGTAAATTGCATTTTTTTCTCCATCCCTTCTATAAGAAAAAGGCAGTGCTCCTGTCGTTTCCTCAAAAAAAAGAACAAAAACTACATGGGACCATGTTAGCCAATACTTGGCACAATTGGGTGAAGTCGGTTCACTAGACGAGTGGAGAGTATGTTATTTTCCATTGTTTTGACTGGTACTGCATTCTCATGGTTGTCTGCTTTATCACTTGATTCTATTCATACATGGTTTTAGTTAGAACAAAAATTCCATGACCATTTTTATAGTGGTGACAAGTTATCCCATCTTACATCAGTTAGACAAAAGCATGATGAATCAGTCTCCGATTACGTCAACATACAAAAAAGGGTGCTATAGGTTGGAGAACCGAGAGACATTCGGCGGATCTTGTCCTTGATGGTTTAAAAACTCACATCAAAGAGAAGTTAGAAGGCTACGAGTTTTTAAGCATTAACCAAGTCCTAGAACGAGCTTTGGCCCAACAAAGCCGAAGCAAAGAGAATAAAGAAGTGCATAGATATAAAATCGAGTGTCCTTAATTGCATATGGTTGAATATGATAGTGATCACTCCGACGATGAAGCAGGCATTTATGCCGCTGAATTTGGAAGTTGAAGCAAAGAGATCAAAGAAGTGCATAGATATTCATATAAGCTCACACCATTGGGTTGTATGGACAGAACTGTTCAAAATATCAAATATGGTGATCTCAAATATGGAAAACACTTACTTATCAAATACTCATTGTAACATAACCACACACAAAAATGATTCCATGATAGCAGCAATTAAGTTCTTCTCTATTCACCGTACTTACATTTTCCCATTGAAGACACAAACCCCTTTATTTATGTTATACTATTTTAATATTACCTAGTGTTAAATATCATACTTGTAGTTACACCTTCGCTCGTGCTGAGGCTGCGGCCCAAGGCGCACACCTATGGTCTCCACTGCCTCTTGTCACCGCCTATACGCCTCGTCTCCTATGGTCTAGGACCATGGAGGCACAGTGGATCCCGACCTTTGTCGGCGGGAGGGCTCCATTTTTATGTGTTTTTCTGAGTTTTTCTAGGGTTTGTGCCATGTTCAGGAATAAGAGGCGGCGACGGCTTTCTGAAGATGGAATAAGGTTTTCCCCGCCCCGACGGTGTTTCTAGTGTCGTTGGAGGGCGCATGGAGGCGTGCCTCCGGCGGATCTTGTGGGATCCGATCGACGTTGTCTTCGATGGATCCGCTTGGATCCGGTCTTGTTTCACCGATTTACGCTCCTCTTCATCAGGTGCCGGTTGTTCTGGTGCGTTGGTCCTATGGGGTCTTAGCACGATGACTTCGTTACTATATACTACAACAATGTTTGCCTGGCTCTGTCATGTCTTCGGCTCGCTCAAGTGCTTTCAGTCATCGTTAGGTGGTCTCGGGCCTGGATGTAATTTTTATTTTTCATATTCTTTGTACTACATTGACAGTTGATGAATAGACTGGAAGTTTTCTCGCAAAAAACATTATGTGGTTAGACACACATGTGCTAACGTTTTTTCCCTTGGTTATATGGGTCCACAGTGGGAGTCCCTCTGATATAGTCCCATTAATTTCATCCTGCCTCTTCTTCTCCACCTGCTTGTCTTCTGTTGAACTTCAACCCCCAAATTACATATGTTGCCGCCTCTCGCCACCTTTTGCAGACAACCGTTACCGCCAGTGTTGGTGGCCCTTCATTTCCGCCGACCCTCCATACTTTCTTCCACAACACTTATCATTGTTTAGCACTCGCAGGCAGCCTCAGAACCCTTGACGGGCAGCAACAATCCAGAAAAATGAGGGTAAACCTTCATGTATCTCTTCTACTCCCATTGAAATCTTCTTCATGCGATTCTTTTCTACCGAATCAAAGTGTTTCTATTGTTAGTGCCCAAAGTGTTTGTATGCTCACCGAATCAAGCGAGTATTTAAAAAAAACATTCCATCCAACCCTAGCAAAAAACTACAACTCCACAAAATTAGCAAAAACCTATTCTTTTTTACTAATCTGTCGCAAAAAACTACCAAGTTAGAAAAGTGGCCGATTAGGCTCGTTTAAGTCCGTTTATGACAGGTTGGGCCCACTCGCAAGCGCTGACCTGGCAGAGTACATAGTCAACTCCACTTGGTTGACTGTTGTGTTAACTATTATGATAGGTGGGATCCATATGTAAGCATCAATTGTTGGAATTTTGCTAGTAGGCCTTTGGCCCAAAGCCCAACTAAAATTCTGAAATTCTCTTGGCCCATTCATGCACACATGTGAGTGCTGTGAGTGGGACTAAAGTTTAGTCCCACCTCATAAGTTGAGAGAGAGTTGCACCTTTTTATAAGGTGAACTCTTCTACCACTTGTATGAGCATGAGAAGAGGAGACCTACACGCGCGCTCCTCCTCCTCGCTCGCCTCGCCACGCCTCGCCTCGGGTTGCGGGATTGAGCCGAGCCGAGGACAGAGCTATGCACATTGTCTATATTTTGCTGCTCGGGAAAAGTTAATAATTATTAATGGACGCGTTAATTACTCAGCCATTTCTGATCCTTTTGGATCGTGGGGCTGTTACTTGGACGTGGGTTTACTCCCACGACCTACCCGGCCCGCACTATATAGTCAGGCAGACGTCTACCCTAGCCACCGCTGTCTCGCATGGTTTCGCACACCCGTTCCAGATCATTGCGCCGCCAAGCAAGTCTTCTCCATCCCTCCTTTCGGCGTGCACCGGGAGAAGGGACAGCAGGCCTCCGGAACCCCGCCTGTCGTGATCCTGTACGGGAGAGGGGCGATCAGGTTTTTGGGGAGCGCACTCGCGCGACTGCGAGCAGCGACGACTTCGCCAACGGTGACTTCTTCCCTGACCTCGGCAACCTCATCCTCGACGACATGGGTGACAACGTCAACGCCGGCGGTGCTGCACCCACTGCACCGTATGTGATTCTATCCTTCTTGTTCGAGATCGTGGTAGTATTCATGTTTCTAGTATGTGCCCTAGATGTGATATGTTCATCTACTATGCTAGTCCGCATGATTAGTTTAATCTCTGCTATTGCTGTCATGATCTATTTCCTATTTATTCGGGTTAAATCTCGTAGTAATTTGCTCTTATTTCCAACAATCCAAAAACCTGATCATAGGCAATTTACTCCGAGTGGTTTTGTTGCGCATCTGAAGCCGCCTGCCTTTAAGGGGGCGCAATATAAGAGGTGGCGCACGAGAGCAGTATACTGGTTTCAGACCATGGCTGCTATGACGCCACCAAGGGCAAGCCTGAGGGTGATCCTAATCCAGCACAGCTGGAAGCTTTTGAGAAGATCGATACTCTCCTTAAAGGCGCTCTTCTGAGTGTTCTTGATGATTCCATTGTGGATTCTTATATGTCGTTTGAAAACGGCCAGGACATGTGGGCTGCGCTCGAGGCCCAGTTTGGAGCCTCGAACGCCGGCAGCGAGTTGTACGTCATGGAGCAATTCTATGACTACAAGTTGACTGATGAGCGCTCTGTTGTACAGCAGGCTCATGAGATACAGTCACTCGCAAAAGAACTTGAGTACTTCAAGTGTGTGTTGCCAGACAAATTTGTTTCCGGAGGCATCATTGCCAAGCTTCCACCTTCGTGGAACAATTTTGCTACTTCCCTAAAACACAAGAGACAGGAGTTTTCCGTTGCGGATCTCATTGGTACTCTTGATGTTGAAGAGAAGGCGAGAGCAAAGGACACACGTGCTCGAGTTGCCGAGGGAGCTTCTAGTGCCCACATGGTACAGAAGAACTTCCAGCCCAACAAGTTCAAAAACAACAAGAACAAAACTCAGAGCAAAGGCAAGTTTGATACAAAGAACAAGCCATCACATTCTACCAACTTCAAGAAAAATTCTCATAAGAAGGGGAAGGGACTTTGCCATGTCTGCGGTGATCCTAATCACTGGGCTCCGAAGTGTCCTAACCGCTTTGAGGAGCGTGAACATGAGAAGAGCGGCAAGTCCGCTAATGTTGTCATCGGTGATACTGATATGAAGGAATCTGGGTACGGTATTCTTCCTACCATCCTTTCAGTATTTCAATCTCCTGATTGGTTAATTGACATCGGTGCCAATGTACATGTTTGTGCTGACGCCTCCATGTTTTCTTCTTACCAGGTCACAGGGACTTCTCCCGTGCTGATGGGGAACGGGTCACATGTCATCGTTCGAGGTGTTGGTATGGTCGATCTGAAGTTTACTTCGGGGAAGACCGTGCGTCTGAAGAACGTTCATCATGTGTCGTCCATCAATAAAAATCTCGTTAGCGGTTCCCGTTTATGTCAAGATGGTTTTAAGTTGGTTTTTGAATCCAATAAAGTTGTAATTTCTAAGTATGGACAATTTGTTGGAAAAGGCTATGAGAGCGGAGGCTTGTTCCACCTGTCTTTGTTAGATATTTGCACTAAAGTTATTAATAATGTTTGCCACAATAATGAGTCTGATATTTAGCATTCACGACTTTGTCACATTAACTTTGGTTGCATGACGCGGCAAGCCAATATGAATTTAATTCCAAAAATCTCTACTGTCAAAGGATCCAAGTGCCAAGTATGTGTGCAAGCTAAGCAACCTCGCAAGTTCCATAAGACTGCAGAGGCAAGAGACTTGGCGCCACTAGAGCTTATACATTCTGATCTTTGTGAGATGAATGGCGTGTTGACGAAAGGTGGAAAGAGATACTTCATGACGTTGATTGATGACTCCACTAGATATTGTTATGTGTATCTTCTGAAATCAAAAGATGAGGCTTTAACTTTCTTCAAAAACTATAAAGCTGAGGCAGAGAACCAACTTGATCGAAAAATTAAACAGCTTAGGTCCGATCGTGGTGGAGAGTACTTTTATAATGAACTTGATATGTTTTGTGCCGGACATGGTATAATCCATGAGAGGACGCCTCCCTACTCACCCCAGTCAAATGGGGTAGCTGAAAGAATGAACCGAACTCTAACTGATATGGTTAACACCATGTTAGAGACTTCGGGCCTCTCCGAGGAATTGTGGGGGGAGGCGCTAATGACTGTGTGTCATGTCCTAAACCGAGTTCCCACAAAGCATAAGACCATGACTCCATTTGAGGAATGGGAAAGGAAAAGGTTGAAACTCTTGTACCTACGTACTTGGGGTTGTTTGGCGAAAGTCAATATACCAATTCCCAAGAAGTGCAAGCTTGGACCAAAAACCGTGGATTGTGTTCTTCTGGGCTATGCTTTTCATAGCATTGGTTATAGATTTTTGATAATAAAATCTGAGGTATCCGACATGCATGTTGGTACGATTATGGAGTCGAATGATGCAACTTTCTTTGAGGACATATTTCCTATGAAGAATATGTCAAGTTCATCAAATCAGGAGATACCTACTCCATCTAGTGAGGAATTCGCTGTAATTCCTGAACCCACCATTGCGATGGAACACGTTGAGAATCCTATTGAGGGTGACAATGGAACTCCCGCGAGGAGTAAGAGACAGAAGACTGTAAAGTCCTTTGGTGATGATTTCATTGTGTACCTCGTGGATGACACACCCAGGACTATTTCAGAAGCCTATGCATCTCCTGATGCTGACTACTGGAAGGAAGCTGTACGCAGCGAGATGGATTCCATCTTAGCTAACAGAACCTGGGAGATCACTGACCGTCCTTATGGGTGCAAACCTGTAGGATGTAAGTGGGTGTTCAAGAAGAAGCTTAGACCTGATGGTACGATTGAAAAGTACAAGGCATGGCTTGTGGCTAAGGGTTATACCCAGAAAGAAGGTGAAGACTTATTTGATACTAACTCACCCGTGGCTAGACTGACCACAATTCGGGTGCTACTATCACTGGCTGCCTCACATGGTCTTCTCGTTCATCAAATGGACGTTAAGACGGCTTTCCTCAATGGAGAGTTGAAGGAGGAAATTTACATGGATCAGCCAGATGGTTTTGTAGTACCTGGTCAGGAAGGAAAGGTGTGCAAGTTATTAAAGTCTTTATATGGCCTTAAACAAGCTCCTAAGGGGTGGCATGAGAAGTTCGAAAGAACATTAACTGCTGTCGGCTTTGTAGTAAACGATGGTGACAAGTGCGTGTACTATCGCCATGGTGGGGGCGAAGGAGTTATTCTTTGTCTGTATGTCGATGACATACTGATCTTTGGAACCAATCTTGATTTAATCAAGGAGGTTAAGGATTTCTTATCTCGTTGTTTTGAGATGAAGGATCTAGGAGTAGCTGATGTTATCTTAAACATCAAGCTATTGAGAGATGAGAATGGTGGGATCACACTGCTTCAATCTCACTATGTGGAAAAGATCTTGAGTCGTTTTGGGTATAGCGACTGCACGCCTTCTCCAACTCCATATGATGCTAGTGTTTTTCTTCGAAAGAATCGACGGATTGCTAGAGATCAACTGAGGTATTCTCAGATTACTGGCTCGCTCATGTATATGGCGAGTGCCACGAGGCCTGACATCTCTTTTGCTGTGAGCAAGCTGAGTCGGTTTGTGTCAAAACCGGGAGATGATCATTGGCATGCGCTTGAGAGAGTTATGCGCTACTTGAAAGGCACTGCGAGCTATGGGATTCACTACACCAGGTATCCAAGGGTACTGGAGGGTTATAGTGACTCAAAGTGGATATCTGATGCTGATGAGATTAAGGCCACAAGTGGTTATGTTTTTACACTTGGTGGTGGCGCTGTTTCCTGGAAGTCTTGCAAGCAGACCATCTTAACGAGGTCAACTATGGAAGCAGAACTCATAGCGTTAGACACTGCCACTGTTGAAGCAGAGTGGCTTCGTGAGCTTTTGATGGACTTGCCTATGGTTGAAAAACCAATACCCCCTATACTGATGAACTGTGATAATCAAACTGTGATTGTCAAGATAAACAGTTCTAAGGACAATATGAAGTCCTCAAGGCATGTGAAGAGGAGACTAAAATCTATCAGAAAATTGAGAAACTCCGGAGTTATTACGTTGGATTATATCCAAACGTCGAGAAACTTGGCAGATCCCTTCACAAAGGGTTTATCACGTAATGTGATAGATAATGCATCGATGGAGATGGGTTTGAGACCCACCGCATGAGTTGTCCATAGTGGTAACCCACTCTATGTGATCGGAGATCCCGTGAAGTAGAAGTGGGAGACAAGTTGTTGGTCAGCTGGGAGGAGAGTATCCCTATATTAATTATCTCACTCCGTGAAGATGCAATACTCTCCTGATCTGCATGGCAGGTTGATACTTATCTTAATGTGTTCCAAGTGGCTTATTCGGGTAAGCAGAGATGTTGCCCTGCAGAGCATCTCCTGAGGAACACACCTATATGAATTTGATTGTTAACGTCGCAGTCTGTGAGAATTGGGTGTTCTCTAATAAATTCATGAAAAGGCCCTGGAGTATGACGTATATGCTCCACCCGCGGGGAAGCCTTGCGGCAGCCCAGTATCGGTCAAGAATTTGTGTGAAACTAGTCTCGCAGAAAACTTGTAGTTCAAGGCATAGTCCACTATTCAAGTTGTGATCTAGTGTAGCATAAATCTCTGAGTGGAAGTTCAACTTTACAGTCTCCACTGAGCACCGGTATATAAACAATGTTTTGGAACTAAATGATAAAATGTGCCAATGAGACTTTGTGGGGGATTGTTGGAATTTTGCTAGTAGGCCTTTGGCCCAAAGCCCAACTAAAATTCTGAAATTCTCTTGGCCCATTCATGCACACATGTGAGTGGTGTGAGTGGGACTAAAGTTTAGTCCCACCTCATAAGTTGAGAGAGAGTTGCACCTCTTTATAAGGTGAGCTCTTCTACCACTTCTATGAGCATGAGAAGAGGAGACCTACACGCGCGCTCCTCCTCCTCGCTCGCTTCGCCACGCCACGCCACGCCTCGTCATGACGCGCCGCGGGTTGCGGGGTTGAGCCGAGCCGAGGACAGAGCTATGCACGTTGTCTATATTTTTGCTGCTCGGGAAAAGTTAATAATTATTAATGGACGCGTTAATTACTCAGCCGTTTCCGATCCTTTTGGATCGTGGGGCTGTTACTTGGACATGGGTTTACTCCCACGACCTACCCGGCCGCACTATATAGTCAGGCAGACGTCTACCCTAGCCGCCGCCGTCTTGCATGGTTTCGCACACCCGTTCCAGATCATTGCGCCGCCAAGCAAGTCTTCTCCATCCCTCCTTTCGGCGTGCACCGGGAGAAGGGGCAGCACGCCTCCGGAACCCCGCCTCTCGTGATCCTATACGAGAGAGGGGCGATCAGTTTTTTGGGGAGCGCACTCGCGCGACTGCTGGCAGCGACGACTTCGCCAACGACGACTTCTTCCCCGACCTCGGCAACCTCATCCTCGACGACATGGGTGACAACGTCAACGCCGGCGGTGCTGCACCCACTGCACCGTATGTGATTCTATTTTTTTTTGTTCGAGATCGTGGTAGAATTCATGTTTCTAGTATGTGCCCTAAATGTGATCTGTTCATCTACTATGCTAGTCCGCATAATTAGTTTAATCTCTGCTATTGCTGTCATGATCTATTTCCTATTTATTCGGATTAAATCTCGTAGTAATTTACTCTTATTTCCAACATCAATCATTTTCTTCCTCCTTCAAGCATTTTCCCTGGACATTTCTTCAAACAGTTTGTATGTGTGGCTGTCGCCGGTGCCGGTGATGGGCGAGCTGGCCCCGCGCCGCAGGGCGTGCTTGTCAAGCAGGCTGCCAGCCGTCGCGTCGCTCACATCCGAGCTGGATGGTTGGCTGCCACACTTGCCGGGCCAAGCTATAGCACACAAGCAACTGGAAGCGAGCGCGAGCAGTGGTGAGCTGACCTCCGGGCGGCCGCAAAATGGGCCCCGCGCCGCCGACGCTCTTGACCTCGCCCTCATTCGGCGGTGGTGGCTGCCTGCCATGGCCGAGGATGACGAGGTGGGCGGGCCAGAGGAAGGAGGAGACTTGGGGATTTCTTTTGAGACTGACATGTGGGTCTTACATGTCATAACGCCTAACTTGCCGGTCAAACAGACGGCATTGACTTAAGGTGCCACGTTAGCCATGACGCGTGGGCCAACCCTGTCATAAACAGCTTTAAACGAGCCTAATCGGCCTCTGGCTTGGTAGTTTTTTGCAACAAATTAGTTTAAAAAATGGTATATTTTTACTATTTTTTTAGAGTGGTAGTGTAGTTTTTTGCTAGGGTTGAATGGAATGTGATACTCCCTTCGTTCATTTTTATAAGATCTTGAAGATATTTCAGACAATGTGCAAAATAGCCTATTTTGAATTGTCTGAAACGACTTACAAAAGTGAACAGAGGGAGTAGTTTTATATTCCACTATATCCCATTCAAAGAGCCGTACTCCTATCTCAGGCTTCCAGACGGGTTCAAACATATGACTGTATATAAAATTGGAAATATGCTAATAGTACTGTCGTTGCATTTCCTAATTATTAGTATGCATAGTTAGTTCACACTTTGTTGATGGAATCGCATGGTAAAATTATTGCTTCATAATTCTTTCACATTTTTGAGAGTATCTCTGCTGCGCAAGTGTATTGTTTGTTTCCCTATGTTTTTGATCAGTTCATCTCGTGTTTTGCAAGAAACAAACCGTTGAGGAAGTTGGGCATTCGCAAATCTGAAAGCGCCACTCTTAAAGTTGACCTTCAGAATTATTTTCTTAGTGAAGCTTACAAATGAAACGGTAGAACATGTTCCGCTAGGGATAATTGGAATACTACAGTATTTACAAAACTATGTTTTCCTTCTCTGTATTAAAAAGGAACCCCAGGTCTCTTTTCTAAAAACTGAGCACACTAAAAAAGAATAACAGACGGCAGCTCTGTTGCTAGTTTACATTACATATAAGCTCTAGCTAACAAATTTACAGTAATACTCCAAAATAATATGGTATATTATTGCAGCGGTATCTTGTACCTATGGGATAAAATACTGTAGTTTTAAAATCCTTGGTTTTTAAAATACTTTGCTATCAAAGATAACCAGGTTCTCCCCCCCCCCCCCCCCCCCCTATGTTATCAAAGATAACCAGGTCCCCCCCCCCCCCCCCCCCCCCTCTATGTTGAGCATTCCTTTCATAGGAATAGAGGTGCAAAGATTCTTAGCTTATTAGATGACATCATGAAAAATTCCCAACGATTGGAGTGGACATGACATCCCAATCCTTTACTCTTCCTGTTTCTATGATTTGAGAATCCCGTAGAACGATGGTGTGTACATATAAGGTTTTCAAGTTCCTGGAGTTAACTTAATCCACCTGCCAAGCTACAGGCATACAAGATTACTTAGGTTAGATATATCCATATATAGACAAATCTAAGACAAGTAATTTAGGACAGAGGTAATATATTATACTATGGTCCAACCCCTTAGCTTTGCAACACTATCCCAAAAATTAAAGCATTGAAACAAAAATTCTGCGAACAAGATGTACAGGAAGCATTGAAACATTATCATAAAGCTTCCTCTCTACAGTAGTTTTTCCAAGTGTAGCTCCCTCTCGCTCAGAGTAGAACAACTGCGTTCAAAATCAAAGAGAAAAAAAGCATATTGAAGCCTTGTGAGGAGGATTCATCCTTCCTTACGACCACTAACTAGCACCACCGCATTTTGTCAAACGCGACCACTAGCACGTCACGCTACGACTAACACTCATGTCCACAAGAAACTATGCGAACCAGGAGAAATCAGGCCTCGTCTTCACTTTCTTCACCACTTACATAAATGAAGGGAAAAACAATATCCATATGCCCACCCAAGTAGCCACCGCTATTGGGATGCAGAAGCTCCTTTGCACGGTCCTTGCACCCATAACAGTCACCTTACAAAACAGGGAAAGTGTATTATTAGTAGAGATGCATAACAAAAATTTCTGCCAAAAATATCAATCTGAACAACATAATAGATAGTTACCCGAGTCATTAGCTTCGAGAGGAGTGCAAAGATACACATCCTCCCCCTCTCTACAGTCCGGATGCACCTCCGCAAAGAACAAACTAGATGGGTTATGTTGCATTTTCACAAGAAAGTTGAAATGCACATAACCCTTTCCCTCCTCATCGATTAGATTTCTTTCTTTCACTTCTATCACTTCAAGGTCAGCAGGCTGAAATAAAAATGATGCGTGTAAACTAATAAGCCTGACAAGATATGTTTACATTTCTAATCTGCAAATGACGAGGAACAATAAAGAAAATTAAAGAAAAAAATCACAAGTCATTACTTCTACTCCATTCTAGATAAGATGGTCCTTAAGTCATATGTAGTTGTATTTCTTTTGTTTTCTTAACCTTAGCTACTATTTTCTAGTCTTCTAGCTATGAGTACAAGTTGAACCTTAACTACTGTTTTCCAGAGTGTTTAGCTATAAGTACAAGTTAAGATGTAAAGGCTTGCCAAAGCCCTATAATTGAGCTCCTATAAGACTATAACAGAACTTGGTATTCTTATCTAAGATCTTGGACTGGAGCTTGTGTTCTAGGAGTTTTGGACTGAACTCATGCTTGGTATCCAGCAAAACACGTTGTAGTTCCTTCAACACTAGTGATCTATCACTTTGTAGGAGCAAGGTGTAGTCGTACTTCCACAACCTTTTGTTAATTCAATAAACAAATCAAGGCATGGGATATTAACTATTCTAACCACTAATTAACTAACAAAGTAGTCTGAAATAAACAGAATAGTCATAAACCAATGATTAAATAAAATATATCACCAACTTAAATATTTTGATTCGGGTCACATACTTGTATGTTATTTTGTTCAGCATAGACGCCCAATGCTATCATCAAACTCTTCCGATCATGCTCTCGCAGGCGCCTTAGCCGCTCCACACGAGTCGGCGACTTGGGCCTGTGAATGAGCTGGCGCTTTGCAGCAGCAACCCAGGCATCACCCAGCTCCTTCAGAGTAAAGGGCGATGGTCTAGGGGTGGGATCTCCCCAGCTTTCCAACCCAGCAAAGTCGTTGCTGTATAATAACAAAATTAACACATTAAAGCATAATCACTGATGAATTAGCATAAAATTATCTTGGCAAATTCGATGAAAAGGCAATTAGATAACTAGAAAACACGGATACATCCAGGCCCTAGCGAATCTGTATCAGATACCATGTCCGGTATGGATTCGTCCCTGATACGTGCTGGATGCGTATCAGCAGAGTATCCCCGAAAATAGTGTTAAAAACAATTGATCTTCATTCCCGATACGTGCAGATAGGGATGCAGGCGGGCATCCCGCATAGTCCCGCAAAATCAATCAGCTAGTACAAAATAAACTAACTTTATCAAACAAAAGCCACAAGTAATTTTACTCATTTTGTATACGAAGCGGGACGGATCCGGGCGCCGCTTTGCATCCCTACGTGCAGGATACCTACCTGATACGTTGTGGATAGTTCCGGCCCATCATCAGCACATTAAGCAGAGCATATTCTGACCCGATATCCCCTATGTCCCAACCTAGACGGCGGCGGCGCCATCAGATGCAGCGGCTCAGGGTTCTTGCCCCTCTTTCTCCTCTCACACAGCAAACCACGATTCCTCTCCTGGCCCCTCATGGCCTACGCGGCGGCTCCTCCACCAGCAGCTCGCTGGTAGCAAGCCGGCGGTATCCAGCAGGCAGAACCACTCGCCACCCCCCTCCAACAAGCAGCAGCGAGTTTGCTCACTTGGTCAGCTCCGGTGCTCCTGCTCCTCTTCCTCTCTCATGCTACCGTAGCTCACTTGTTCTACACGTGTTTGTTACTGGCTGTTGCTGGCCAGTGGGTAATCTGATGATTATAGCAACTATACATACTTATTTTTGTTTTAAGAAAAATAGTCAAATGTATCCCTGTATTGGCACTTTCTGAAAATGCCGTATTTACGTATCGGTATCCCGATACCGATACGTGTATCCGTATCGGTGCAACTTTGTAGATAAGTATCTTGTCTAAACAAGCTGTTCATACAGGAAAAAAAATTAAAGACCACATGTACATGTGAGCACATATACAATATTCATATCTACAGATCATTCATGCAAGGAATATTGCAATGATTAGAAGACGGCGATGCTGGTTTCAATTCTCAAAGTGAGCATCAAAACAAGGCACATTTGATTTGGTGACACGTGTGCATGCATAAAGCATCTCTTCAGCAAAGTGGTTGTCATACTGGCAAATACTCCCTTCGTCCCAAAATTCTTGTCTTAGATTTGTGTAAATACAGATGTATCTAGTTACATTTTAGTGTTAGATACATCCGTATCTAGACAAATTTAAGACAAGAATTTTGGGACGGAGGGAGTACACAATATTGTATACACATATTTTTCTTTACGCTATATCAAATTCAAATATGCATGAGATTCCAAAATAAACATTTGAAAACAACATCCACTGGTCCATTGCCATGGGATTGGTAGTTTGACGAGAGCATGAACAATGTGAGCTACCTGGTCCATTACCAAGAGTGCCACATCACTCCAGTACTAAGTTACTTCCTTCCAGTTTGTACTTCCTCCTCTTAAGTATCAGATGGGACCGGCGATTCAATAAGTTGCTGGTCTCGGTACCAGGTGGGCTGTCAAATACCAGAAATTTTCTAGGTTGGACACCCCCTCGTAGTGTTGAAACTTGCTTGATTCTGTCCCCTTGGTACCGTTGAAATGAGCACATTGTTCATACTCCAATGAAATCAAGCGTGTAGTTATTGCAACATTTCCAATTATACCCCTATTTTAACAAGAGATTGTGACTGAATTGGTATATATCTGTACACATCAATATATCCCAATTTGGATATAAACTAACTCGTACCACACGTGAATAAGGATGCTCCTGCATGTAGTGAGTTGTTAATGACAAGTGAAGTCCATGTGAATTAGACTGCATACCACTGATCTGCATCGAAAATAAAAATAAAAAATTAAAAGGGGGGCGAACTGAACCAAAGAAAATCATGTCCCACCGCCATTAACTCTCTGTTAGACTTAAGTGTACCCTTGCCTCCTTGGCATGTATGCATAGTGGGCATGGAGTTATAGTGTGAAATGGGGGCAATAAGCTTGCTAACAGCAAAATAATAAAATGCATAGGCCACCTGATCGAGTATTTTGGCATGGATGACGACTGGGCGAACTGTGCAAACAGTCTGTTGCAACAGATATCATTATCGAAGGCTGAACGGCTATTTGTTGAAGCAATTAGATCGTTTAACACACTAACTGTCACAGACCAAGCTCCTGAGAGCGCAGCCGTGAGAAGAAGCCTCCTTTTCTGTTTTATTATTGATTCCTTGTTGCCTCTAGGGCTTACACGCTAGTCCCTGGACAAATTTATTGATCCACGAGTTGGATCAGACCATTCACGCGGTCTAATCGTTTGTGGCCATGCACGATGTTGAAAAAGCTTCCTATCATAACCTTTGTGGCCATCTCAGATCACGTGGTTTCTTGGTAGACACTTTGCATGCCAGTGGAAGAACTTGAAATCTAAATGCGTGCGGTGGGACAGATTGTGGTTGCAAGTTGTGCACTTCACAATTGGATCCTAGAGTGATGAGTATGTTTATGATGAAGATTCTTGATACACAGCCCCACCAAGGAGCAAATAGGGTGTAGCATGAGATGCGTCTTGAGAGTCGGGCATGGGCACTTAATAGGGACCAGTGCTAGATCGGACTAGTGCACTTAGAGGCACCAGCTAGCAGGTTGCATGTGGAAAGATAAAATAGGTCAAGCAGATGCTAATCAAAACATCAAGAGCAACAACATTGAGGATGACAAATAGTATGTTAGTGTGTGTTGTAATGCCTATCTATAGGAGGATTTCGCCGGTGGGTTGTAGCAGTATGGTAGCTGCGCATGATTTATTTGGACCTGGGACGTCACCTCAGGTCACCAGGGGTCTTTGGACACGATTTGCCCAGGCTCGGGGCCCCTTGTCGTGAGTAATAGCCCTGCTGCCTTGATTGGATCATATATCAAGATAGATGGCTCCACGTTTGGTGGTCTTCAGCGAGTGAGGCTGCAACAGGTGACTAGGAAAACTCTAAATTCCTTGATAATTCTGGTCGTGTGGTCGGTCTGGAGAGAGAAGAACAAAAGAGCGTTTGATAAGGTCCAAACACCGTTGCAGAGAGTCTAAGAACAGATCAAAACTGATGCACACCATTGCAGAGAGTCTGTTGGCCGGGTCAGGTCGTGGAGGTCATAGTTGATTTTTATGGGGGGGGGGGGGGGGGGGGGGGGGTTCAGTTTTCGCTTGTATCTCCTGGTTATGGACCAGATGTACTCTTATCTACTCCCTCCGTTCCAAAATAGATGACTCAACTTTGTACTAACTTTTAGTACAAAGTTGAGTCATCTATTTTGGAACGGAGGGAGTATCAATCTATTGACATCCAGTTCCCCTGCGTGGTTACAATGAGAGATCCCACCGAGTTGGTTAACTCGCAGCTAACAAAACTAGGCGAGACGCACAGGATTGATAGGGTTCCTGTCCCTAGGGTCACGACTTGTTGACCTTCCTGCGAGGTCTTGGCGCCCTTTATATGGTCAAGGTATGTTGGTGACCTTCTCTGTGTATGAGCAGAACTACAGGCCATATTATGAGTAAATCTCATGATCTCTCGCCAAGCAACCTGCAAGCCTTCCTCTAGGGGACCCCGGCTCACACCACCTAGGTCGGTCAGCCCCTTCATGGGCCCCATGGGCATGTGTATACACAGGCCAGTATGGCGTACAAGGGTACGTAGTATGAGTACCCATAATCAATACTCATTAATGTCCCATGCTGTTGTGACTCCATGCTGTTTTCATCGCTACACACCTATTGCTGCTTGTATGGCCTATATAAGCTATTTATTATTCAAATAATTTTAGTTTTCTGGCTGGTTCTGCTCGTTATCGTGTGGCTTAATGTTGCCCATTTCATCACTTCATAAGAAATCATTTCTTCTCATTGGATTGGCAATGGCAAAGGGAAAGGGAAAAGTTGGACGGCGATGGAGCTCATCAGCAGAGAACCATAAAGTTGGAATGAACAGACCAAGCTCATGCTGGATTGTTACATCGAGTACCGAAAAAGAGCAACATGCATGCTTCATGTTCAAAAAGCAACACCATACGAAGTGTGTTGATACTTTAAACAAAGAGTTCGTTGTGGGGGTTCCACTTGACCAAGATGATCGTCACTAAAGACTCTACAAAAATAATTGGAAGATAGTCCAAACAGCTATGAATACGAGTGGTGGTTTTGATGCAGCCAAATGTACAGTGGCCATTTCAAAGTCTGAAAAGGAACAACTTAGTGTAGTTTTTTTTGGTTCATATAAAATACACCATCATAAAGAATTTTATGGTACTGATTAGATTATACACATGCATGCAGGACAGGGCTAGGCACTTGCTCTCCAACCCCATCAAGTCCTTTCATGAAATGCAAGAACTTTTATCAGGCATTAATGTTGATGGTGCCCTTGCCATGGATCCAGAAACAGGCTTGGATGATGAAAGTGGATCACCCAACTGCAACTCACAAGGACTGAATGACATTCAGGATGCAAGTGGGCGCCCACGTGTTGCCGCTATTCGTGAGTGCCATAACAGTCTGCTAGGATAAGTGTGGTGCAATGTGGCAGCCCGCGTAAGCCTGCCACAAACCCGCAATTAGTGTTGAACGTTCAGACAACTAACCACGAGACAAGCCCTAGCATGTACGATGGTGCCGCTCCGCTTGTACAGAGGAAGAGTTGGCATGCAGCTTACCTACTTATGATATTGCTTGCCGACATGCAGCAGGATTTGATAATCTCCCGTAACAGCAAAGGCTGATACCTCCCACTGCTCCATGAGTCCAAGTCATGTTTTGGAAGGATGCCGCCATACATGGCAGCAGGACCTTTGCTGGGTAGCTGGCTATCGGAGGGGAGGCGAGTAGGCGACAAAGAACACTAATTGTGGAGGCGGGCTTGCAGTTCGGGAATTGGGAGGCTATTGACCTTTACGGTTGGTCGGATGTCTCTGGGGGAGGGGTCGGCCGCGCATAGGTGCTTATCTACGCGGAGAGACATGACGGTGGCCCCAGGATTTGGCTGGCCGGGTGCGACGGCACATTGGCGCGGCGAGGAGCTTGGCATCGTGGAATTCTATCTGTTGAAGAGTGAAAAAATCCTATGACAGGCCACAAGAGCGAGACGAACCCTTCACATCCAATTCTATTGATTCAGGTACGGCGCGGTTCCCCTCGAGCCTACTTCACCTCATGCGATCAGTCCGGCAGATTTTAGTGGTATGCTAGGCGGAATTGCGGCTTGGCGGGCAGTCTGGCCCCACTTGCATCCTGAAATGACATGCCCAGTTGTCCACATATTCACAGTATGTTAACCTTAAAGGTAATGACTCTCCTACAATATCAACCCCTCCAAGTGATAAAGTGGCAGCAAGTGAAGGCTTTGGCTCATCTCTACAATATCAACCCCTCCAAGTGATAAAGTGGCAGCAAGTGAAGGCTTTGGCTCATCTAAGAATCCACATGCTGGTATAAAGCGACCTAGAGGTGTAAAACCACCAAGTAAGAAGCCGATGAAGCAGCCTAAAAGTAATTTCACTAATGCTATTGAACATATCACCACCACAATAAAAGCAATCCAACAAACTCTTGCAAATCCTCCTCCTGTGCAGTTGCCACAACTTGTTGAGCCCAATGCTGCATTGTGGCAAAGGCTTGAGGCGATAAATATTGGTACTGAATATAGGATTCTTATCGATGAATATCATGCACACTCAGACAACGAGGGTGTCCGCAGTTTTCTATTCTGCAGCCATGACAAAACTTTGGATACTTGGGTTTACCAATTTATTTGCAAGCATAAAGATCAACAGCAACTATTGGTTCCTGGAAGTACATGTTTTTGGGTGTATTTTGGCCTCCTTTTGCTGCTAATGGCGGGTACGTGTGAGCTGTGATGAAGATGCTTTTGGATGTTGTTCCGAATGTTATTGGTACTGAAGGTTGCTGAACTAATGTCAAGTACAAGAACAATTAGATGCTTTTGTCTAGTACTACTAATATGACCAACTATGTAAGTTTGTTAGTAGCTCTTAGATGCTAGAACTGTTAGATGCTTATGTATAATAGCATCGACATGGAATATATTATTATCATACTGGTTTGTGTAAATCAGTGCAAGAGTTTACTATAATAAACTATTGTATGAGATGTTTAAGGGATTATTCTAAGTGATGGTTATTCTGTAGCACTTGTACAGCTAACTATTTATATGCTAAATAGATTGCTCAATTTGGTAGACTGGTATTTTTTTCATGCGAATTACCAGATGATGTCTGACATGACATGCATGAGCATAAGAGGGTGAACTCATCATCAATTCATTCAACAGAGGTGACCATCAGATTTCGCTACCAAACAAACACACACATTTTTGCCAGAACCATGGCAGGTTACATGGCAATCACCCAAACGGGTGGCAACCAACCAAAAGACCTTGTTTTGCCACAACTGCGGCACCCACCTAACCTTAGTTGTGGCAAAATGTGGCTGCCAACCAAACATATGCCCTAAGAATCCAGTAGAATATGCTTCTAGTTTACCTATATGACCTAGCTCGTGTGAAAGCGGCAGGCAGATATAACGAAATATAACAGGATCACATCGAATTGCAGGCAAGCGCGCAATAAATAAGATGTCTACGCACCTGTTGAAGATATGTTCTTCACCAATCTGTTCGCTGGGAGGAGAAGCGGTTCCACTCGAGGCTGAGGATGAGGCCGTGGATGAGGTCCGTGTTAACGACATCTCAACTGATCAGGCCTGCAACAAGAGTTGGTGGTGAAATTGCCAGCGACCGGATGTGCAGCCGAGGGCTAAGGTTAGGGGGTCTCTGGGGCAGCTCGACCCCACCTCGAACTTGACTCCACCCCTCAACTCCCCTTCACCTCTGTATAAGGTCTCTTGACTAACAAATTAGCTACGGCTCCAGTTTGTGAACAGATTGTCGTGGCTAGCAAAAACTGCAAAGGAGGAGGTCAGCTACCTTCAAAGCGGAGGGATTGAAGAGGGTACTGGAGGCCGCGGCGAATTCCTGGAAGCAGGCGGCGGCTCGACCTTGATGTAACGTCGCTGAGGTCTTGGAGGAGGAGGCGAAGGCGGCTGGACCTTGATGTGCCGTCGCTGAAGTAGTGAAAGAGGCGGCGGCGAGATCCTGGTCGGTGGCGTCGCGAGATCCTGCTTCTCACTGTAGACGGCGGCGGCGGCGGCGGCGTGATAAACGGGGTGGGGGCGGGGGGCGACGGACTTGGGGGAGGCGGACAGAGCTGGGCCCCAGGCGATGAGAGGCGGCGGTGTGGATCGAGGTACCTAGGGTTGCGCCATGGAGGGCACGAGAAAGGACGAGCGTGTAGAGATTTCAGTGGGGATTGGCGAACGTGGTCTCGTGGTGTACGATGGCAACGTGGTAATTTCTCCCGAACTCCACCGGAGGCCTACTACTCTCAAACTTTGCAAGCTTTGATCAAATTTATGTAAAAAAATACTAGAATATGGGCCCGTACGTTGCAACGGGATAAAAAAAATTACTTCCTCCATCCCATAAAAATGGGACTGAGTAGTACTCCTTATGTATGAGGACTGAATATCACACACTCTTTTCCCATTCCTTGCCCTACCAGATCCTTATGTACAATATTTTTATATGTGAAAAATAGAGAAAAGAGAGAAAATATTACATAATCGGTTTTAGTGTTATGCTAATTTCCAACATTAGGTCAAGTGGTTTTTATAATTCTACTACCATTTATATGTGAAAAATTGTGAGTTGCATAGTCACTCACCTCCTCGCGTCATGACCACGTGAACCCAATACCAATTTTGTCCTCATTATAATGTTTATTTTATTTTATTTTTACGTTTCATGATGATTGAATATTTCACACCAAATTAAAACTATGGACATTTTTGGAAAATCATTTGAGCCTTCCTTGTATTTTATTTAATTATTTTTTCAATTTCCATTCCAACCTTCTCCAAAATGCCTTGCATTTTCAATTAGAAGTTTGGCCCCCAAAACTTTTTCCAAAATTCTGCAAATTTTGGTGGAACTTCTTTTGTGGACATGCACGCCACTTTTCCTAATTTATGTAATGACAAGAGAGAGAATTTGGGAACTCACTAAGGCTACTGCCAATGCATGGGTGCTTAGATGAGGTGCTAAGCACATTAAATAGCTTAGCAACTATACTCTGTTTTTTCCTGAAGTCACCACACTCATCTCTCTTCTCTTAAATAACTTGCCACATCAGATTTTTTGCCTACATGGAAGGCTTAGCACCTGTACAAGGTGGAGCCTTGGGAGGGGGTCTAAGGCAAACCTAAACCTATTCCCGGATCCCTCGATCCTATATCCTCCCAATCCCTACCGCCGCCACACACGCTCACAAAGAGGAGTGGGAGCCTGCGCGCTGCCGGTCTGCCCCTCCCTCCTCCGGTCATCCCCACCGCCATTCGCTTCCTCCCCCCGGCGAACAGCTTCGCGCCTAACTGCCGGTCATGTTTGCCGCCTCCCTTTTCTTTTTTTCGATTCTTCGACTCCTCCTTCCTTGTACAGGTTCTGTGTTTGTTGTACAATTTCCCTTCGTTCTCGTTCCGTGTTTGTTGGTCCAAGAGGCCAGTTGTTGATATTACAGGCAATTTCCCTAGGTATATAAACTGGTAGGCTTTCATGTAAGCAATCGAGGTGGGATTATTGTGAGTATATGTGTGAAAATCAGGTAAGGTACAGAAGTGTGCATGCAGGCCGAATCGTGCGTGCAGGCCCAATAAGAGAATGTGGATGCGGACAAATTTTTTAGTACCGCCTCGCAATTGGACAGACAGCCGATCAAAACTAACGGAAAAAAAACTAATCGCGGGACGAAACCAAGAATATCACCTTGCTTTAATAGTAGGTATAGATGAACATCTACAATACCAAATATATATACTATGAAACTACATTTCATAATAAATTTAATAATATTGATTTGGCATTGTGAATGTTGATACTTTTTTCTATAAGTTTAGTCAAAGTAGAGATACTCTAACTTCGCACAAAATTTATATGCAAACTAAAAAGGACTGGAGGGAGTACCTCTTTTCCGGTTTACTAAACGTTTTTGCGTCGCTACGGGCTATAAGAATGCATATTAATGAATTCAATGGTTATAATCATCTTAAAGACCGAAACTTATTTTTTTCCCACGTATGTACGGCGTGTTTGGACATCAAACGGGTGCCAAACACCTTCCTCCCCTTCTCGCTTATTTCCCGTCGTAGCGGGACATTTCTCGATGGAGTCTTCTCCTTTAAAACCAGATGATGTTCATCTCACCTTTGTCACCATAGCGCCCTCCCGCCTTCACACAATACTTCCTCACAGACTGCCAAGGAGGAGTCCCTTGCCAACCACCCAGCTCTTCACCCCGATCCCCTCCCCCGTGTTTGTGCCTATCCGCCACCGCCGTTAGGGGAGGAGGCATGTGATATGTCTCCAATGTATTTATATTTTATGAAGCATTCATGCTATATTTACATTAATTATGTATGGTTTTGGTGCACTTTTATATTACTAGTAAATGGCACGTGCCTTCCACGTGTATAATTTTAGGATTACTATGAAATTCCGCATGTTTTTTGGGGGGGGGGGGGGGGGCTATGGTAATTAATTGCATTCGATGTAATTATATTGTCAACATTTATTCGTTCATTTTTTCGAGTACGACCAATACACATGAGAATAGCTTGTTTTCTCTTACACACATCTATATAATTTAAACTACGATGAGTAGAGTCACGTACGCAAATTAACACTATTAATTGTAATGATATAAACACTTTAATATTTGTGTAATCTCGCTTTTACGTAATTTGAAATCCTCAGACATCTGTAAATTTAATACACTTCGAACTGGGCAAGGGAAAGAGTACTAAGCTGCAAGTTATTTATCATTATGAAAAAGAATTGTCCAACTCAAAAAGAAAAATACATAATTGTTCAAGCATTGATTATGTTCGGTTGGTTGATCAGAGTTGTACACAAAAAATATTGGTAAACAAAATGAAAACAAACAGGGTAATACTATTTCTAAAACGAATATAAGAAAAAGAAAAATCTATTCAACTATAACATGTATTATTTTTATTTTTTATTCTCTGGCCAGTTAAATTGCTGTGCCTGCACCATTGCAAGCTTTTTGGCGCAGATTCTCTACCTTGCCATGGCAAGGTAGCCTCTGCCTTTCCCCTCATGGATGCCCTTCCCTTTTGATCCAATGGCTGTTGAATGTTCCGTCTTTCCAAGTGCACAGGCAGACCAGAGAGAAAAGTAGCCCAAATAAGGCCCAATTTGGTAGCTAAATAAGCCCAGCTCGGGAGCGAGGCGAGAACAGGACACAGAGACAGGCGTATTCAGTTTAGCAGTACATAACATTCAGTAGGAGTTTGATCGATCATCTGCAAGTAAAAAGTACGAGGATAAGAATCCAGAAACATTTGAGAACCCTGTGGCTATCATCTCCTTGTTCCCATCGAGCTTATACATACTTGTTCGGACAGTTCAGCCTCCATTTTCGCTGTGCAAAATGATAACCCACAAGTATAGAGGATCAGTTGTAGCCTCTTTCGATAAGTAAAAGTGTCGAACCCAACAAGGAGCTAAAGTAGAACAAATATTCCCTCAAGTTCTATCAACCATCGATACAACTCTACGCACGTTTAACGTTCGCTTTACCTAGAACAAATATGAAACTAGAAGTATTTTGTAGGTATTGTTGGATAGCTTTGCAAGATAATAAAGAGCGCGTAAATAAAAAGTAGGGGTTGTTTAGATGAAGACACAACTAAGTTAGTTTTAGTAGAGAACTTTTTGTCATGAGAAAGTTATTTGTCCCTAGACAATCGATAACTAGACCGGTAATCACTATTGTAATTTTATTTGAGGGAGAGGCATAAGCTAATATACTTTCTCTTCTTGGATCATATGCACTTATGATTGGAACTCTACTAAGCATATGCAACCTACTAAAGATCATTAAGGTAAAACCCAAACATAGCATTATAAGGCATCAAGTCCTCTTTACTCCCATACACAAACAATCTACTTACTCGGGTCTGTGCTTCTGTCACTCACTCCACCCACCATAAGCAAATCATGAACATATTGCAAACCCTACAGCGGGGATCCCTCACGCTTGCGCGACACGGAGGGCACCATAGGACAGCACCAATAATGAAACATGCAACTCAAACCAATCACGATCATCAATTAACCCATAGGACAAAACGGATCTACTCAAACATCATAGGATAGCCATACATTATTGGGAAATAATATATAGCATTGAGCACCATGTTTAAGTAGAGATTACAGCGGGTAAAAGAGGGGTTACACCGCTACATAGAGCGGGGAAGAATTGGTGATGACGGCGGTGAAGTTGTTGGTGTAGATCGTTGTCGCGATGATGGCCCCAGCGGCGTTCCGGCGCCACCAGGAGAGAGGGGGAGAGAGCCCCCCTTCTTCTTCTTCTTCCTTGACCTTCCCCCTAGATGGGGAGAAGGGTTTCCCCTCTGGTCCACGGCCTCCATGGCGGCGGAGGGGCGAGAGCCCCTCCGAGATTGGATCTCTCTCTCTCTCTCTCTCTCTCTCTCTCTCTCTCTCTCTCTCTCTCTCTCTCTCTCTCTCTCTCTTTGTTTCCTTCTATTTCTACGCTCCCTGATTCTGCCCTTTCACCGTTTCTTAAATTTCCGGAGATCCGTAACTCCGATTGGGCTGAAATTTTGACACGATTTTTATCCGGATATTGGCTTTCTTGCGGCGAAAGAAGGATATCAACCACCTTACAGAGTGGCCACGAGGGCCCAGGGCACGCCCTACCCCCTGGGGCGCGCCCCTCACCCTCGTGGGCCCGTCGGGCATCGTCTCGCGTTGATTCCACTTCCCAAAATTCACATATATTCCAAAAAAATCTCCGTAAGTTTTTATCCCGTTTGGACTCCGTTTGATATGGATTTTCTGTGAAACAAAAAACATGCAACAAACAGGAACTGACAATGGGCACTGGATCAATATGTTAGTTCCCAAAAATAGTATAAAAAGTTGCCAAAATTACGTAAAAGTTGTAGAATATTGGCATGGAACAATCAAAAATTATAGATATGACGGAGACGTATCAGCATCCCCAAGCTTAATTCCTGCTCGTCCTCGAGTAGGTAAATGGTAAAAAGATAATTTTTGATGTGGAGTGCTACCTAGCATAATCTTGATCATGTAATCTAATCATGGCATGAATATTAAGACACGAGTGATTCAAAGCAATAGTCTATCATTTGACATCAAGACAATAATACTTCAAGCATACTAATAAAGTAATCATGTCTTTTCCAAATAACATGGCCAAAGAAAGTTATCCCTACAAAATCATATGGTCTGGCTATGCTCCATCTTCACCACACAAAATATTCAAATCATGCACAACCCCGATGACAAGCCAAGCAATTGTTTCATACTTTTGATGTTCTCAAACCTTTTCAACTTTCACGCAATACATGAGCGTGAGCCACGGATATATCACTATAGGTGGAATAGAATATGATGGTGGAGGTTGTGTGGAGAAGACAAAAAGGAAGAAAGTCTCACATCGACGCGGCTAATCAATGGGCTATGGAGATGCCCATCAATTGATGTCAATGCGAGGAGTAGGGATTTCCATGCAACAGATGCACTAGAGCTATAAGTGTATGAGAGCTCAAACTGAAACTAAGTGGGTGTGCATCCAACTTGCTTGCTCATGAAGACCTAGGGCATTTGAGGAAGCCCATCGTTGGAATATACAAGCCAAGTTCTGTAATAAAAATTCCCACTAGTATATGAAAGTGATAACTCAAGAGACTCTCTATATAAAGAACATGGTGCTACTTTGGAGCACAAATGTGGTAAATAACATTGTCCCTTCTCTGTTTTTTCTGTTTTTTTGTAGGCTTCTTTGGCCTCTCTCTTTTTTGGGGGGTGGGGGCTTCTTTGGCCACTTTTATTTCGATAACCTCACATGGGACAATGTTCTAATAATGATGATCATCACACTTTTATTTACTTACAACTCAATATTACAACTCGATACTAGAACAAAGATATGACTCTGAATGAATTCCTCTGGCGGTGTACCAGGATGTGCAATGATCTACGTAGCAAAGATATAAAAACGGACAAGCCATGAAAATATCATGCTAGCTATCTTACGATCATGCAAAGCAATATGACAATGAATACTCAAGTCATGTATATGATGATGATGGAAGTTGCATGCCAATATATCTCGGAATGGCTATGGAAATGCCATGATAGGTAGGTATGGTGGCTGTTTTGAGGAAGATATAAGGAGGCTTATGTGTGACAGAGTGTATCATATCACGGGGTTTGAATGCACTGGCGAAGTTTGCACCGACTCTCGAGGTGAGAAAGGGCAATGCACGGTACCGAAGAGGCTAGCAATGATGGAAGGGTGAGAGTGCGTATAATCCATGGACTCAACATTAGTCATAAAGAACTCACATACTTATTGCAAAAGTCTATTAGCTATCGAAACAAAGTACTACACGCATGCTCCTAGGGGGATAGATTGGTAGGAAAAGACCATCGCTCGTCCCCGACCGCCACTCATAAGGAAGACAATCAATAAATAAATCATGCTCCGACTTCGTTACATAACGGTTCACCATACGTGCATGCTACGGGAATCACAAACTTCAACACAAGTATTTCTACAATCCACAATTACCCACTAGCATGACTCTAATATCACCATCTTTATATCGCAAAACTATTGCAAGGAATCAAACATATCATATTCAGTGATCTACAAGTTTTATGTAGGATTTTATGACTAACCATGTGAATGACCAATTCCTGTCATCTCTCTAAATAGATATAAGTGAAGCAAGAGAGTTTAATTCTTTCTACAAAAGATATGCCCACGCTCTAACAAATATAAGTGAAGCAAAAGAGCATTCTACAAATGGCGGTTTTCTATGTGTAGGGAAACAGGCAATCCAAACTTCAAATGATATAAGTGATGCACATGAAGCATTCTATAAAGCCATACTCAAAAGATATAAGTGAAGTGCAATGAGCATTCTATAAATCAACCATGGACTATCTCATACCAGCATGGTGCATCAAAGAAAAGTGAAAACTAAATGCAAAAGACGCTCCAAGATTTGCACATATCACATGAACGAAACGAAACCGAAAACATACTGATACTTGTTGAAGAAAGATGGGATGCCTTCCGGGGCATCCCCAAGCTTAGACGCTTGAGTCTCCTTGAATATTTACTTGGGGTGCCTTGGGCATCCCCAAGCTTGAGCTCTTGCCTCTCCTCCTTCTCCTCATATGGAGACCTCCTCGATCTTTGATCACTTCATCCACACAAAACTCAACAGAAAGTTCGGTAAGATCCGTTAGTATAATAAAGCAAATCACTACTCTAAGTACTGTTGCAAACCAATTCATATTTTGTTTTTGCATTTTATCTACTATAATATAACTTTTCCATGGCTCAATCCACTGATAGAAATCGATATTTCATCAAAACAAGCAAACAATGCATCAAAAACAGAATCTGTCTTAAACAGGACAGTCTGTAGTAATCTGAACATTCACCATACTTCTGGTACTCCAAAAATTCTGAATTTTTTTGGAAAAATAAAAAATTGTATAGAAAGATAGTGCAAAAAGTTTCAGAACCGTTTGATGTTCCAGTAAAAAATGTAAAATCACGCACTACATGCAAAGTTTCTGTTTTGCACCGCACAAACCAACAAGCAATGTAAACATCCTAAAGGCAAATCTTGGCACATTATTCTTATAATACAATGGAATTGTACAAGGGGATAATTATTTTTGTTGAAAAGTTTCTGTAATCAATATTCACAAAGTTTCCGTGAGCATGAACAAAGTTCGAGGAGCTCCCTCACTTCAACAATGCTTGTCTCTCTCACTTTCACTTTCCTTTTTGAAAAGTTTTGGTTTCCCCTCTTTACTTTTTTGTTTTTAAACTATATAAAAGCACTCAACAGAAATAAATGACTCTCTAAAACTTCCGGGTTGTCTCCCTGGCAGCGCTTTCTTTAAAGCCATTAAGCTAGGCATAAGGTGCTCAAGTAATGAATCCACCCGGATCCCAAGGTATATCAAAGCCAATTTCAATTAGCAATGATTTGGAATTTAGTAGTGAGCACAAAGCAACATATATCAAGCAATGACGAAGTCTAACTCTCTTCCTATGCATCGGCATGTCATACAAGAACAATTCATGCACATCAAGTAAAGGCCAATACATAGCATAAGCAGTTTCTTGCAATTTTATCGTGTTGGAAACATAGAGAGGTGGAGATGTAGTTCCTCTCTCATAATAATTGCAAGTAGGAGCAGCAAGCACATGCATATTATATTCATCAAAATCATCAT
This sequence comes from Triticum aestivum, assembly GCF_018294505.1. NCBI lineage: Eukaryota > Viridiplantae > Streptophyta > Magnoliopsida > Poales > Poaceae > Triticum > Triticum aestivum. Next base: position 104,196,265 of record NC_057814.1, on the reverse strand, counting down.
GTGCAACGGTAAAAGGCAACCCATCAATATAATCCTTAATAAGTGCAAACTTCTCCGATATAGTGTAGTTTGGAGAATTCAAAAAGATAATAGGACTATCATGTGTGGGTGCAATAGCAACAATTTCATGTTTAACATAAGGAACAATAGCAAGTTCATCTCCATAAGCATAATTCATATTGGCATCTTGGCCACAAGAATAGCAAGCATCAAGTTCATCAAAAAGGGATATTTCAAACGAATCAACGGGATCATAGCAATTATCATGGCATTCATCCTTCGGTAAGAACGAAGGGACATTAAATAATGTATGAGTTGGAGAGTTACTCTCATTAGAAGGTGGGCACGGGTAGCTAATCCGATCTTCCTCCTTTTGTTCTTCGCTCTCCTCATCATCTTTTTCATCCAATGAGCTCACAGTTTCATCAATTTCTTCTTCCATAGACTCCTGCAAAATATTATTCTCTTCTCGGACAGCGGAGACTTTCTCAATAAATTCATCAATATCATAATTGTACTTATAATTCTCATAGAAATATTTAAGGATAGCTATATTTTCAGGTCTATAAACTGAATCATCAAAATCTTCAAACTCTTTAAACAAAGATTCAATTTCACAAGCACCCTTAAAAGCAACAAATTCTTCTATTCGTTCCACATCATAGTAATCATATATACCATTAGCATAAGAAGCTAAGGTTTCATTATCATTAAATTTGCATGAAAAGGGAAGGTGCGGAGCCTTCATCCTAGAGCAACAAGTATAATCATATCTCAAGCATAGTTGCCGAGCATATCAATGCAACATATGAATTTGATCCCATAATAGTTTCCCTTTTTGAGTCAATCGATAATCCCTAAAGTATTCACGTTGATCCAACGTGTCTCCCATTATATAATTGAATGGGGTTTTCTCAGGATTATTAAAGTAGTGCATAATATCTTTCACATAATGAGCATCGAGGGTTTTAGGAGGTTCCCCATCTCCATGAGTAGCAAGTAAACCTAATTTTTTTTGGTATTTCATGTTTCGTATCCATAACTAAAGATAGAGAACAACTTAGAACAGCAAATAAAATCCACTTAGTGATAAAGAAAACAAGCACACACGAGAATATTCACCCCACGCTATTGCTCCCCGGCAACGGCGCCAGAAAAAGGTCTTGATAACCCACAAGTATAGGGGATCAGTTGTAGCCTCTTTCGATAAGTAAGAGTGTCGAACCCAACGAGGAGCTAAAGGTACAACAAATATTCCCTCAAGTTCTATCGACCACCGATACAACTCTATGCACACTTAACGTTCGCTTTACCTAGAACAAATATGAAACTAGAAGTACTTTGTAGGTGTTGTTGGATAGCTTTGCAAGATAATAAAGAGCGCGTAAATAAAAAGTAGGGGCTGTTTAGACGAAGACACAACTAAGTTAGTTTTACTAGAGAGCTTTTTGTCACGAGAAAGTTATTTGTCCCTAGGCAATCGATAACTAGACCCGTAATCACTATTGCAATTTTATTTGAGGGAGAGGCATAAGCTAACATACTTTCTCTTCTTGGATCATATGCACTTATGATTGGAACTCTAGCAAGCATCCGCAACTACTAAAGATCATTAAGGTAAAACCCAACCATAGCATTATAAGGCATCAAGTCCTCTTTACTCCCATACGCAAACAACCTACTTACTTGGGTCTGTGCTTCTGTCACTCATGCCACCCACCATAAGCAAATCATGAACATATTGCAAACCCTACAGCGGGGATCCCTCACGCTTGCGCGACACGGAGGGCACCATAGGACAGAACCAATAATAAAACATGCAACTCAAACCAAATACGATCATCAATTAACCCATTGGATAAAACGGATCTACTCAAACATCATAGGATAGCCATACATCATTGGGAAATAATATATAGCGTTGAGAACCATGTTTAAGTAGAGATTACAGCGGGTAAAAGAGGGGTTACGCCGCTGCATAGAGGGGGGAAGAGTTGGTGATGACGGCGGTGAAGTTGTTGGTCTAGATCGTTGTCGCGATGATGGCCCCGGCGGCGAGTTCCGGCGCCACCAGGAGAGAGGGGGAGAGAGCCCCCCTTCTTCTTCTTCTTCCTTGACCTTCCCCCTAGATGGGAGAAGGGTTTCCCCTCTGGTCCATGGCCTCCATGATGGCGGAGGGGTGAGAGCCCCTCCGAGATTGGATCTCTCTCTCTGTTTCCTTCTATTTCTGCGCTCCCTGATTCTGCCCTTTCACCGTTTCTTAAATTCCCGGAGATCCGTAACTCCGATTGGGCTGAAATTCTGACACGATTTTTATCCGGATATTGGCTTTCTTGCGGCGAAAGAAGGGCACCAACCACCTTACAGAGTAGCCACAAGGGCCCAGGGCGCGCCCTACCCCCTGGGGCGCGCCCCTCACCCTCGTGGGCCCCTCGGGCATCGTCTCGCGTTGATTCCACTTCGCAAAGTTCACATATACTCCAAAAAAAATCTCCATAAGTTTTTATCCCGTTTGGACTCCGATTGATATGGATTTTCTGCGAAACAAAAAACATGCAACAAACAGGAACTGGCACTGGGCACTGGATCAATATGTTAGTTCCCAAAAATAGTATAAAAAGTTGCCAAAAGTATGTAAAAGTTGTAAAATATTGGCATGGGACAATCAAAAATTATAGATACGACGGAGACGTATCACAAAACTCCTGCTTAACTTTAGCTAATGTACAAACAGAGAACAGACAGAGACAGAGGAACATATTCAGTTCAGTAAAGAGTCTAGAAAAAGAGAAGTATGCAGTGATTCAGTTCAGAAACTTCAGAAACAGTTAACTTCATTACATATCACTGATCTGGGATCTAGTTCTCCACAATAGCCATCAATTACCACACACCTAATCTCTGAAATTGTCCATCTTTTCAACAGTTCTTAATATCCAAATAACCAAAAGCCATCAATTACCACACTACTTATCACCGAATTTATCCCAAAAGATCCAACTACCCTCTCATCTAGCTGCAGGTACTGAAATAGAGCCCTAAAGAAAATCTTGAAAGGACATATAATCAATTTCAGTAAGACCCTGCAAAGAGAAAGACGTGCTTAAAGCATGGCAATATTGAAACTAGTTCAGAGAAGATGAAACAAAGAAATATGGAAAATACCATCAGTAAATTTGTGTAGCCGGTGAAGGCATTGTCGACCTTATGAGAAACACCACCACCATTCTTATGTTGCTGCACAAAGCAATCACCGTAGTTATTTAGCGTATAGTAATGAACAAGAACTCACAATTACAAGGGTTTTTTAGCAACAAACACTAGATTTATGAGGGACATCCATTGGTACTTGAGTTTCTACACCACCATCATTCTTTTGTTTCTGCATAAAAAATCAACTTTGTATTTAGCATGTAGTAATAATGAATAAGAACTCTATATTGCAATGTTTTTCAGTAACATATGCTGGATTTAGCTTGTTTTTTCCTATTGAACTTGCGCAACTTATCAAGCCAATTGTCGCGCCTCTTTGAAGTTTTTTCTTTAACCTCCTTTTTCTTTAAGCATGCAACACTAAGCAAACCTTCATCTTGTCGAACAACACGTTGGACATGATTTGAAAATCACTCAAAATACTTGTAGAAGCACTAAGTTTGTGATTGAAGTTGCTTCTGGAGGCAATAGAGTGTGTTGTCCACCAATATGCAACATTCTGGAGAGCTTGTGGCTTGATATGCCAAATTAAGGAACTTGTGAGACCAAGACTTATAGCGGAGCATAGCATCCAAATTTGGATTTTCAATGATGCTCTTCCCTTTGTTGTCTTGTACAGTTCCATACCTTGCTTCCCTTGTCCATTGCTTAAGAATGTAATGGTTAGTTAAGAACTTGATATTCATCAAGTCAAGAACTTTCAAAGCATGGCCACACAATATTCCGGTCCTTTTAAACTGCCCACAACTGCATGAAGATGTTTGCTCCAATAGGTCACCAACAACAATGCGCTCTAGTTCAGAACTCAAATCACCATCAGCCCTCACAATTGCAACCGAATATTTGTTATTTCCATCCAATGATGTAGCACATGCAGTCGTGGATCTTTCATATTCAGTTTGGAATACTTCAAATATCATGGGTGTGTAAAGTTTGCTTGTTTGCAGCAGCATAGGTGTCTTCATGTGTATTCTAGGTAGCTTTTTCCTAGCCTCAAATTCTGCATCTAGTTCCTTATTTCTTTTTCCTTGCACCGCCCTTTCAAAATGCTTTAAGAATCGAATGATGACAAAATCAGATTTAAGATGTTTTTTCAAGTCACTATTTGAAACTTTCACTTAATTGTGTGATTCTCATTCCCAGTGTGAAAATGTCCCTCATGTAACATTCAACCCATTTTGTCTTGAACTTGTAGATGCTATCCAACCATGATTTCTTCTTATCGTCCACCTTATTCCTCATGATGTCAAATGACTTCAAAGGTCGTTGTGTCCTCAATGTTATACATGCAAGCACTAAACTCTAAGACAATATGGGGTTCATCTACCTCATTTTTATCTTTTTAGGGAATGTGATTCATCGGCTTTGCTATTGCATAAGTGCTTCACAACATTCTGCATAATGTGGAAGGTACATAACCCATGCCATGCTTCTGTGAATACCTCCCCAACGGCATTTCCCATCGATGTGTCTTGGTCGATAAATATAGCTCTAGGTTGTTTTCCATTGTGTGCAGCTAGAAAAGCCTCAAATAGCCATTGGAAAGTGATACGTCTCCAACATATCTATAATTTTTTATGTATTCATGCCATGTTTATAATATTTTTACATGATTTTGGTATGATTTGGTTAGAACTAACCCTGACTGACGTTGTTTTCAGCAGAACTACCGTGGTGTTGTTTTTGTGCAGAAATAAAAGTTCCCGGAATGCGTTGAAAATCAACGGAGATTTTTTCTAGAAAATATGAAAAATACTGGAACGAAGAATTACCAGAGGGGAGTCCCGTGGGCCCCACGAGGGTGGAGGGCGCGCCCACCCCCTGGGGCGCGCCCCTGTGCCTCGTGGACTCTCTGTGGGGGGCCCTGACTTGTTCTAGACGCCAACCTCTCCTATAAATCCCTAAACCTCTAGAAAATAACCTAGATCGGGAGTTCCGCCGCCGCAAGCCTCTGTAGCCACCAAAAACCATTCGGGACCCTGTTCCGGCACCATGCCGGAGGGGGGATCCATCACCGATGGCCATCTTCATCATCCCGGCGCTCTCCATGACGAGGAGGGAGTAGTTCACCCTCGGGGCTGAGGGTATGTACCAGCAGTTATGTGTTTGATCTCTCTCTCTCTCTCTCTCTCTCTCTCTCTCTCGTGTTCTTGACTTGGCACGATCTTGATGTACCGCGAGCTTCGCTATTATAGTTGGATCTTATGATGTTTCTCCCCCTCTACTCTCTTGTAATGGATTGAGTTTTCCCTTTGAAGTTATCTTATCGGATTGAGTCTTTAAGGATTTGAGAACACTTGATGTATGTCTTGCGTGGGATACCCATGGTGACAATGGGGTATTCTATTGATTCACTTGATGTATGTTTTGGTGATCAACTTGCGGGTTCCGTGACCTTTCCTTCTCCTTCTCCCTTCCCCCTTTCCTACTCCACACCTTGGCGCGCCCCCCTAGGGCCGGCTGCCTCTCCCTCTCCCTCCTTTATATACGGGGGCAGGGGGCACCCTAGAACACACAAGTTGATCTTTTAGCCGTGTGCGGTGCTCCCCACCATAGTTACACACCTCGGTCATATCGTCGTACTGCTTAGGCAAAGCCCTGCACCGGTAACTTCATCATCACCGTCACCATGCCGTCGTGCTGACGGAACTCTTCCTCGGCCTCAACTATATCAAGAGTTCGAGGGACATCACTGAGCTGAACGTGTGCTGATCGCGAAGGTGTCGTACGTTCAGTACTTGGATCGGTTGGATCACAAAGACGTTCGACTACATCAACCGCGTTACTAAACGCTTCCGCTTTTCGTCTACGAGGGTATGTGGACACACTCTCCCCTCTCGTTGCTATGCATCTCCTAGATAGATCTTGCGTGATCGTAGGGAAATTTTTGAAATTACTGCGTTCCCCAACAGTGGCATCCGAGCCAGGTCTATGCGTAGATGTTATATGCACGAGTAGAGCACAAAGAGTTGTGGGCGATAATAGTCATACTGCTTACCGGCAACATCTTACTTTGATTCGGCGGTATTATTGGATGAAGCGGCCCGGACCAACATTACATGACCGAGTTCATGAGACTGGTTCTACCGACGTGCTTCGCACACACTACAAAAAAAGACACATCCGTGACATTTTGGGCCGAACAAAATTTTTTCTGTCATACTTATGACACTTCTATGACGATAATTGTGACAAAACCCGGTATCATCATAGATGTGGTGGGGTCCTACTTCTATGACAAAAAATCATGACAGAAAATGGGCTTTTCGTCCTGGGCGGGCCGGAGGCGCAACTGCATGACATTCTTTGGGCCGTCCATGACGGAAAAAACCGTGGTAGAAGCGAGGGCGAGGAAAATATCGAGGTGTTCCCGGTTACGGTGGGTGGTCAGGGCTGAGCGATGCGCGTTTCTCTCGTACACGCACGCGCGTGGGTGCGAGGCGTTGGGCTCTAACTAAACCCGAGCGATTGCACTACAGGCTACGCGTTACTGAACCCGAGCGATCGATCGATGGCTATTAACTGAACCCGATCGAGCGATTCCTTCGCTACTGCTGCTAACTGAAGCCGATCGATGCTGCCTCTGGATGAACAGTGAGCGTTGCTGGGGGGTTTGGATGAACAGTTCCCGGTGGGGGTGGATGAACAGGACCCCGTGGTGTTTCCTCTGGATGAACAGGACCCCGATCGATCGAGCCGGTTGGGGCTGGATGAACAGGACCCCGTGGAGGGCTGGATGAACAGGACCACCCCATGGAGGGCTGGATGAACAGTAGATGGTGGAGGGCTGAATGAACAGTAGCCCGTGAAGGGGTGGTTGAACATGAGCCCGTGGAGAGGGGTGGTTGAACAGTAGCCGGTGGAGTAGCGCGCGATGGAGGCTAGATGAATAGGAGCCCGTGGATGAATAGTCGCAGGTGGAGGCTGGAGGAGGTCGACGGTGGATGAACAGTAGCCCGTGGAGGCTGGAGGGGGTCGACGGTGGAGATGAACAGTATCCCGTGGAGTCCCGTTTTGCGCTACGCCACACCCCTCCCGATGAACAGGACCCCCGTTTCGACCATAGCGCTCCAACACAAGTCCGTTTCCTCCGTTTTGCGATACGCCACTATTGGAAATATGCCCTAGAGGCAATAATAAAATGGTTATTATTATATTTCCTTGTTCATGATAATTGTCTATTGTTCATGCTATAATTGTATTAACTGGAAACCGTAATACATGTGTGAATACATAGACCACAACATGTCCCTAGTAAGCCTCTAGTTGACTAGCTCGTTGATCAATAGATGGTTATGGTTTCCCGACCATGGACATTGGATGTCGTTGATAACGAGATCACATCATTAGGAGAATGATGTGATGGACAAGACCCAATCCTAAGCTTAGCACAAGATCGTGTAGTTCGTTTGCTAGAGCTTTTCTAATGTCAAGTATAATTTCCTTAGACCATGAGATTGTGCAACTCCCGGATACCGTAGGAATGCTTTGGTTGTACCAAATGTCACAACGTAACTGGGTGGCTATAAAGGTGCACTACAGGTATCTCTGAAAGTGTCTGTTGGGTTGGCACGAATCGAGACTGGATTTGTCACTCCGTATGACGGAGAGGTCTCTCTGGGCCCACTCGGTAGCATCATCATAATGAGCTCAATGTGACTAAGGAGTTAGCCACGGGATCATGCATTACGGTACGAGTAAAGTGATTTGCCGGTAACGAGATTGAACAAGGTATTGGGATACCGACGATCGAATCTCGGGCAAGTAACGTACCGATTAAGAAAGGGAATTGTATACAGGATTGATTGAATCCTCGACATCGTGGTTCATCCGATGGTATCATCATGGAACATGTGGGAGCCAACATGGGTATCCAGATCCTGATGTTGGTTATTGACCGGAGAGTCGTCTCGGTCATGTCTGCATGTCTCCCGAACCCGTAGGGTCTACACACTTAAGGTTCGGTGACGCTAGGGTTGTAGAGATATTAGTATGCGGTAACCCGAAAGCTGTTCGGAGTCCCGAATGAGATCCCGGAAGTCACGAGGAGTTCCGGAATGGTCCGGAGGTGAAGAATTGTATATAGGAAGTCCAGTTTCGGCCACCGGGAAAGTTTCGGGGGTCACGGGTATTGTACCGGGACCACCGGAAGGGTCCCGGGGGTCCACCGGGTGGGGCCACCTATCCTGGAGGGCCCCATGGGCTGAAGTGGGAAGGGAACCAGCCCCTGGTGGGCTGGTGCGCCCCCCATGGGCCTCCCCCTGCGCCTAGGGTTGGAAACCCGGGGGGTGGGGGGCGCCCCACCTGACTTGGGGGGCAAGTTCCCCCCCTTGGCCGCCGCCCCCCTGTAGATGGGATCTCCAGGGCCGGCGCCCCCAGGGGGCCTATATAAAGGGGGGGAGGAAGGGCAGCCGCACCACAGCCCCTGGCGCCTCCCTCTCCCTCCCGTGACACCTCTTCTCCCCGCTTGCGCTTGGCGAAGCCCTGCCGGGATCCCGCTACTTCCACCACCACGCCGTCGTGCTGCTGGATCTCCATCAACCTCTCCTTTCCCCTTGCTGGATCAAGAAGGAGGAGACATCGCTGCTCCGTACGTGTGTTGAACGCGGAGGTGCCGTCCGTTCGGCGCTAGGATCATCGGTGACTTGGATCACGACGAGTACGACTTCATCAACCCCGTTCTCTTGAACGCCTCCGCTCGCGATCTACAAGGGTATGTAGATGCACTCCTCTCTCTCGTTGCTAGCATCTCCTAGATAGATCTTGGTGACACGTAGGAAAATTTTGAATTATTGCTACGTTCCCCAACAGTGGTATCAGAGCCAGGTCTATGCGTAGATTCTATGCACGAGTAGAACACAAAGTAGTTGTGGGCGATGATTTGTTCAATTTGCTTACCGTTACTAGTCTTATCTTGATTCGGCGGCATTGTGGGATGAAGCGGCCCGGACCGACCTTACACGTACTCTTACGTGAGACAGGTTCCACCGACTGACATGCACTTGATGCATAAGGTGGCTAGCGGGTGACTGTCTCTCCCACTTTAGTCGGATCGGATTCGATGAAGAGGGTCCTTATGAAGGGTAAATATTAATTGGCATATCACCGTTGTGGCTTTTGCGTAGGTAAGAAACGTTCTTGCTAGAAACCCATAGCAGCCACGTAAAACATGCAACAACAATTAGAGGAGTCTAACTTGTTTTTGCAGGGTTTGCTATGTGATGTGATATGGCCAAAAGGATGTGATGAATGATATATGTGATGTATGAGATTGATCATGTTCTTGTAATAGGAATCACGACTTGCATGTCGATGAGTATGACAACCGGCAGGAGCCATAGGAGTTGTCTTAATTTATTGTATGACCTGCGTGTCAATGAAAATGCCATGTAATTACTTTACTTTATTGCTAACCGTTAGCCATAGTAGTAAAAGTAATAGTTGGCGAGACAACTTCATGAAGACACGATGATGGAGATCATGCTGTCATGCCGGTGACGAAGGTGATCATGCCGCGCCTCGAAGATGGAGATCAAAAGGCGCAAGATGATATTGGCCATATCATGTCACTTTATGATTTGCATGTGATGTTTGTCATGTTTACATCTTATTTGCTTAGAACGACGGTAGCATAAATAAGATGATCCCTCACTAAAATTTCAAGAGACGTGTTCCCCCTAACTGTGCACCATTGCGAAGGTTCGTTGTTTCGAAGCACCACGTGATGATCGGGTGTGATAGATTCTAACGTTCGCATACAACGGGTGTTGACGAGCCTAGCATGTACAGACATGGCCTCGGAACACATGCGAGACACTTGGGTTGACTTGACGAGCCTAGCATGTACAAACATGGCCTCGGAACACAAGAGATCGAAAGGTCGAACATGAGTCGTATAGTAGATGCGATCAACATGGAGATGTTCACCGATGATGACTAGTCCGTCTCACGTGATGATCGGACACGGCCTAGTTTGACTCGGATCATGTATCACTTAGATGACTAGAGGGATGTCTATTTGAGTGGGAGTTCATTAAATAATCAGATGAACTTAATTATCATGAACATAGTCAAAAGGTCTTTGCAAATTATGTCATAGCTTACGCTCTAGTTCTACTGTTTAAGATATGTTCCTAGAGAAAATTTAGTTGAAAGTTGATAGTAGCAATTATGCGGTCTGGGTCCGTAAACTGAGGATTGTCCTCATTGCTGCACAGAAGGCTTATGTCCTTAATGCACCGCTCGGTGTGCTGAACCTCAGCGTCGTCTCTAGATGTTGCGAAACATCTGACATACATGTTTTGATGACTACGTGATAGTTCAGTGCATAATGCTAACGGTTTAGAATTGTGGCACCAAAGACGTTTTTTGAAACGTCGCAGAACATATGAGATGTTCCGAAGACTGAAATTGGGATTTCAGACTAGTGCCCACGTCAAGAGGTATGAGACCTCTGACAAGTTTCTTAAGCCTGCAAACTAAGGGAGAAAAGCTCAATCGTTGAGCATGTGCTAAGATTGTCTGAGTACCACAATCGCTTGAATCGAGTGGGAGTTAATCTTCCAGATGAGATAGTGATGGTTCTCCATAGTCACTGCCACCAAGCTATTAGAGCTTTGTGATGAACTATAACATATCAGGGATAGATATGAGGATCCTTGAGCTATTCGCAATGTTTGACACCGCGAAAGTAGAAATCAAGTAGGAGCATCAATTGTTGATGGTTAGTAAAACCACTAGTTTCAAGAAGGGCACGAGCAAGAAGGGATACTTCACGAAACGGCAAATCAGTTGCTGCTCTAGTGAAGAAACCTAAGGTTGAACCCAAACCCGAGACTAAGTGCTTCCGTAATGAGGGGAACGGTCACTGAAGCAGAACTACCCTAGATACTTCGTAGATGAGAAGGCAGGCAAGGTCGACAGAAGTATATTGGATATACATTATATTAATGTGTACTTTACTAGTACTCCTAGTAGCACCAGGGTATTAGATACCGGTTCGGTTGCTAAGTGTTGGTAACTCGAAATAAAAGGCTACGGAGACTAGCTAAAGGTGAGATGACGATATGTGTTGGAAGTGTTTCCAAGGTTGATGTGATCAAACATCGCACGCTCCCTCTACCATCGAGATTGGTGTTAAACCTAAATAATTGTTATTTGGTGTTTGCGTTGAGCATAGACATGATTGGATTATGTTTATCGCAATACGGGAATTCATTTAAGGAGAATAATGGTTACTCTGTTTATTTGAATAATACCTTCAATGGTCTTGCACCTAAAATGAATCTCGATCGTAATGATACACATGTTCGTGCCAAAAGATATAAAATAGTAATGATAGTACCACATACTTGTGGCACAGCCATTTGAGTCATATTGGTATAGAACGCATGAAGAAGCTCCATGTAGATGGATCTTTGGACTCACTCGTTTTTGAAAAGATTGAGACATGCGAACCATGTCTATTGGTATATATGCATGAAGAAACTCCATGCAGATGGATCGTTTGGACTCACTTGATTTTGAATCACTTGAGACATGCAAATCATACCACATGGGCAAGATGACTGAAAGGCCTCGTTTTCAGTAAGATGGAACAAGAGAGCAACTTGTTGGAAGTAATACATTTGATGTGTGCAGTCCAACGAGTGCTGAGGCACGCAGTGGATATTGTTATGTTCTTACTTCACAGATGATTTGAGTAGATGTTGAGAATATTTACTTGATGAAACACAAGTCTGGATTATTGAAAGGTTCAAGTGATTTCAGAGTGAAGTTGAAGATCGTCGTGACAAGAGGATAAAATGTCTATGATATGATCATAGAGATGAATATCTGAGTTACGAGTTTGGCACACAATTAAGACATTGTGGAAAGTGTTTCACAATAAATACCGCCTGGAACACCATAGTGTGATGGTGTGTCCAAACATCATAACTGCACCCTATTGGATATGGTGCATACCATGATGTCTCTTATCGAATTACCACTATCGTTTATGGGTTAGGCATTACTGACAACCGCATTCACTTTAAATAGGGCACCACGCAATTCCGTTGAGACGACACTGTATGAACTATGGTTTAGAGAAACCTAAGCTGTCGTTTCTTAAAAGTTTGGGGCTGCGACGCTTATGTGAAAAAGTTTCAGGCTGATAAGCTCGAACCCAAAGCGGATAAATGCATCTTCATAGAATACCCAAAACAGTTGGGTATACCTCCTATTTCAGATCTGGAAGCAAAAGCGATTGTTTCTAGAAACGGGTCCTTTCTCGAGGAAAAGTTTCTCTCGAAAGAATTGAGTGGGAGGATGGTGGACACTTGATGAGGTCATTGAACCGTCACTTCAACTAGTGTGTAGCAGGGCACAGGAAGTTGTTCCTGTGGCACCTACATCAATTGAAGTGGAAGCTTATGATAGTGATCATGAAACTTCGGATCAAGTCACTGCCAAACCTCGTAGGACGACAAGGATGCGTACTACTTCAGAGTGGTACGTAATCCTGTCTTGGAAGTCATGTTGCTAGACAACAATGAACCTACGAGCTATGGAGAAGCGATGGTGGGCCCGGATTCCGACGAATGGCTCGAGGCCATAAAATCCGAGAGGATCCATGTATGAAAACAAAGTATAGACTTTGAGAGAACTACTTGATGGTCGTAAGGCTGTTGGGTACAGATGGATTTTAAAGGGAAGACAGACAATGATGGTAAGTGTCACCATTAAGAAAGCTCGACTTGTCGTTAAGATGTTTTCCGGCAAGTTCAAGGAGTTGACTGCGATGAGACTTTCTCACTCGTAGCGATGCTAAGAGTATGTTAGAATTATATTAGCAGTTACTGCATTATTTATGAAATCTTGCAGATAGGATGTCAAAACATTGTTTCCTCGACGATTTTCTTGAGGAATGGTTGTATGTGATACAACCAGAAGGTTTTGTCAATCCTGAAAGATGCTAACAAGTATGCATAGCTCCAGCAATCCTTCTAAGGATTGGAGTAAGCATCTCGGAGTTGGAATGTACGCTTTGATGAGATGATCAAAGATTTTGGGTTTATACAAAGTTCATGAGAAACTTGTATTTCCAAAGAAGTGAGTGGGAGCACTATAGAATTTTTGATGAGTATATGTTGTTAACATATTGTTGATCAGAAATGATGTAGAATTTCTGGAAAGCATCCAGGGTTATTTGAAAAGTGTTTTTAATGGAAAACCTGGATTAAGCTACTTGAACATTGAGCATCAAGATCTATAAGGATAGATCAAAAACGCTTAATAGTACTTTCAAATGAACACATACCGTGACAAGATTTTGAAGGATTTCAAAATAGATCAGCAAAGAAGGAGTTCTTGGCTGTGTTACAAGGTGTGAGTATTGAGTAAGACTCAAGAGCTGACCACGGTAGAAGAAATAGAAAGGACGAAGGTCGTCCCCTATGCTTTAGACGTAGGCTCTACAATATGCTATGCTGTGTACCGCACCTGAAGTGTGCCTTGCCATGAGTTAGTCAAGGGGTACAATAGTGATCCAGGAAGGGATCACATGACAGTGGTCGAACTTATCCTTAGTATCTAGTGGACTAAGGAATTTTCTCGATTATGGAGGTGGAAAGGGGGTTCGTCGTAAAGGGTTACGTCGATGCAAACTTTGACACTAATCCAGATGACTCTGAGTAGTGAACCGGATTCGTATAGTAGAGCAGTTATTTGGAATAGCTCCAAGTAGCGCGTGGTAGCTGCATCTACAAGATGACATAGAGATTTCTAAAGCACACACGGATCTGAATGTTGCAGACCCGTTGACTAAAACCTCTCTCGTAAGCATAACATGATCAAACCCTAGAACTCATTGAGTGTTAATCACATGGTGATGTGAACTAGATTATTGACTCTAGTAAACTCTTGGGTATTAGTCACATGGCGATGTGAACTTTGAGTGTTAATCACATGGTGATGTGAACTAGATTATTGACTCTATTGCAAGTGGGAGACTGTTGGAAATATGCCCTAGAGGCAATAATAAAATGGTTATTATTATATTTCCTTGTTCATGATAATTGTCTATTGTTCATGCTATAATTGTATTAACTGGAAACCGTAATACATGTGTGAATACATAGACCACAACATGTCCCTAGTAAGCCTCTAGTTGACTAGCTCGTTGATCAATAGATGGTTATGGTTTCCTGACCATGGACATTGGATGTCGTTGATAATGGGATCACATCATTAGGAGAATGATGTGATGGACAAGACCCAATCCTAAGCTTAGCACAAGATCGTGTAGTTCGTTTGCTAGAGCTTTTCTAATGTCAAGTATAATTTCCTTAGACCATGAGATTGTGCAACTCCCGGATACCGTAGGAATGCTTTGGGTGTACCAAACGTCACAACGTAACTGGGTGGCTATAAAGGTGCACTACAGGTATCTCTGAAAGTGTCTGTTGGGTTGGCACGAATCGAGACTGGGATTTGTCACTCCGTATGACGGAGAGGTATCTCTGGGCCCACTCGGTAATGCATCATCATAATGAGCTCAATGTGACTAAGGAGTTAGCCACGGGATCATGCATTACGGTACGAGTAAAGTGACTTGTCGGTAACGAGATTAAACAAGGTATTGGGATACCGACGATCGAATCTCGGGCAAGTAACGTACCGATTGACAAAGGGAATTGTATACGGGATTGATTGAATCCTCGACATCGTGGTTCATCCGATGAGATCATCGTGGAACATGTGCGAGCCAACATGGGTATCCAGATCCCGCTGTTGGTTATTGACCTGAGAGTCGTCTCGGTCATGTCTGCATGTCTCTCGAACCCGTAGGGTCTACACACTTAAGGTTCGGTGATGCTAGGGTTGTAGAGATATTAGTATGCGGTAACCCGAAAGTTGTTCGGAGTCCCGGATGAGATCCCGGACGTCACGAGGAGTTCCGAAATGGTCCGGAGGTGAAGAATTGTATATAGAAAGTCCAGTTTCGGCCACCGGGAAAGTTTCGGGGGTCAACGGTATTGTACCGGGACCACCGGAAGGGTCCCGGAGGTCCATCGGGTGGGGCCACCTATCCCGGAGGGCCCCATGGGCTGAAGTGGGAAGGGAACCAGCCCCTGGTGGGCTGGTGCGCCCCCCATGGGCCTCCCCCTGCGCCTAGGGTTGGAAACCCTAGGGGTGGGGGGCGCCCCACCTGACTTGGGGGGCAAGTTTCCCCCCTTGGCCGCCGCCCCTGTGACGCCCCCGATTTGACCGTACTCTAATCATGCACGCAAATGTGTACGATCAAGATCAGGGACTTACGGGAAGATATCACAACACAACTCTACAACATAAATAAGTCATACAAGCATTATAATACAAGCCAGGGGCCTCGAGGGCTCGAATACAAGTGCTCGATCATAGACGAGTCAGCGGAAGCAACAATATCTGAGTACAGACATAAGTTAAACAAGTTTTCCTTAAGAAGGCTAGCACAAAAGTAGCAACGATCGAAAAGGCAAGGCCTCCTGCCTGGGACCTCCTAACTACTCCTGGTCATCGTCAGCGGCCTGCACGTAGTAGTAGGCACCTCCAGTGTCGTAGGTGTCGTCGTCGACGGTGGCGTCTGGCTCCTGAACTCCAACATCTGATTGCGACAATCCGGTATAGAAAGGGGAAAAGAGGGAGAAAAGCAACCGTGAGTACTCATCCAAAGTACTCGCAAGCAAGGAGCTACACTACATATGCATGGGTATATGTGTAAAGAGGCATATCAGTGCACTGAACTGCAGAATGCCGGAATAAGAGGGGGATAGCTAGTCCTGTCGAAGACTACGCTTCTGGACATCTCCATCTTGCAGCATGAAGAAGAGAGTAGATTGAAGTCCTCCAAGTAGTATCGCATAGCATAATCCTACCCGGCAATCCCCTCCTC
Organism: Triticum aestivum; assembly: GCF_018294505.1. Taxonomy (NCBI): domain Eukaryota; kingdom Viridiplantae; phylum Streptophyta; class Magnoliopsida; order Poales; family Poaceae; genus Triticum; species Triticum aestivum. The sequence goes on along the minus strand of NC_057814.1, from coordinate 104,180,139 downwards.
GTCACCCTGTTAGAGAGCGATCACCGGGTTGTATCTGGCACTTGGAAGGGTGTATTTTATTCAGTATCCAGTTCTAGTTGTCATAAGCTCAAGGTACAACTCCGGGTCGTCCTTTTACCGAGGGACACGGCTATTCGAATAGATAAACTTCCCTGCAGGGGTGCACCACATAACCCAACACGCTCGATCCCATTTGGCCGGACACACTTTTCTGGGTCATGCCCGGCCTCGTAAGATCAACACATCGCAGCCCCACCTAAGCACAACAGAGAGGTCAGCACGCCGGTCTAACCCTATGCGCGCAGGGGTCTGGGCCCATCGCCCTATGCACACCTGCACGTTGCGTACGCGGCCGGAAGCAGACCTAGCCTAGTGGCGTTCCAGTCCAATCCGGCGCGCGCCACTCAGTCGCTGACGTCAAGAAGGCTTCGGCTGATACCACGACGCCGGGATACCCATAACTACTCCCACGTAGATGGTTAGTGCGTATAGACCAAATGGCCAGACTCAGATCAAATACCAAGATCTCGTTAAGCGTGTTAAGTATCCGCGAACGCCGACCAGGGCCAGGCCCACCTCTCACCTAGGCGGTCTCAACCTGCCCTGTCGCTCCGCCACAAAGATCCACTTGCTGGTACTCCTACGAGCCGACCCGACTTTAGTCATCACATGTGTCGTGTATATAATATATAAGTATATACCCGTGATCACCGCCCAGGTGATCACGGCCCGATAGTATAGCACAGCAGACGGACAAGAATGTAGGGCCACTGATGGAAATCTAGCATCCTAGACTAAGCATGTAGGATTGCAGGTAAAGGTAACAACAGTAGTAGCAAGGATAGGCTATGCATCAGGATAGGATATCGAAAAGTAGTAACAAGCTACACTACTCTAATGCAAGCAGTATAGAGAAGAATAGGCGATATCTGGTGATCAAGGGGGGGGGCTTGCCTGGTTGCTCTGGCAAGTAGGAGGGGTCGTCGACTCCGTAGTCGAACTGGGCAGCAGCAGTGTCGGTCTTGTAGTCTACCGGAGAGAAGAGGGGGAAGAAACAGTAAATACAATGCAAACATAAGCATGACGATGCGTGACATGTCAATGAGCGGTGCTAGGGGTGTCCTAACGCGACAGTAGGTGGTACGGTGAAGGGGGGGAACATCCGGGAGGTATCCCCGATGTTTCGCGCTTTCGGACAGACGGACCGGAGGGGGAAAGTTGCTAGTTCGATAGGTTAGGGAGGTGTGGTGGACGAACGGACTGCGTATTTGGATTCGTCTCGTCGTTCGGAGCAACTTTCATGTTGAAAATATTTTAATCCGAGTTACGGATTAAAAGATATGATTTTCTAAAGGTTTTATTAATTTCTGGAATTTAATTAATTATTTAATTTAATTCGAAATTTGGATTTATGACATCAGCATGATGTCATGCTGACATCAGCAGTCAACAGGGGTTGACTAAGTCAAACTGACATGTGGGTCCAGTGGGACCCACCTGTCATTCACTATTTAGATTAATTAGGGTTTAACTAATTAATTATTATTTAATTAAATTAAACAGGATTAATTAACTTAATTAATTTAATTAATTAATTAATTAATTAAAATTATTTTTATTTATTTATTTATTTATTTATTAATTTTTATTAATTAATTTAGTATTATTATTCTTACTATTAATATTTTATTTGTTTAATTATTTATTAATTAGTTTATTATTTTATTATTATTATTATTATTATTTATATTTTAATTTTATTTATTTATTTTTATTAGTAAACGCTCTGGCGCTGGGGGCCCGTTTGTCATTGGGCCAGGGGGTCGGGCCCAGTGGCCAGTATCTCAGGTGGGGCTAGGCCCACCTGGCGGTGGCCCAGAGGGCGAGGCCCACTGGCAGTGGCCCAGAGGGCACTGCGGCTACGGGCGCAACAGCGTAACGGCGTCCGCCCGAACGGGACGGCGAGGGAGCGCGGCGGACGAAGGCCGTCGGGGCGCGCGCGGGCGAGGCTCGCCGGCCGGAGCAGCGCCGCAGCAGGGGGCGGCAGAGGCGGCCACGCGCGGCCACGGGCGCGTACGGGGGCGAGGTGCGGGGCGAAGCCAGAGGCCAACGCCGGTGGGAGGCAACGGCGGCGCGGCTCGCGCGGGCGCGCGTCGGTGCGGTCGGGCGTGGGGAAGAAGCTGCGAGGGGGGGGGCGCGGGGCGAGGCCACGGGCCTGCCCGCGACGGCGAGGGCGCGAGGACGAGGGGGGGGGGCAGGCGGCGCGTGGCCGACGCGGGCGCGCGGTCGGGGCGCGCGCGTGCGTGGCCAGGCGCGGCGGGGCGCGTCTGGGCGCGCCGGAGCGCGAGCGGGGCGGCGGTGACCGAGAGGAGAGGGGCGGGCGACGGAGGCCGGTGGCCTCACCGAGGGATGCAGGGTCACGGCAGTGGGGGTCGAGGGGGAGACGGGGGCGACGGCGATGCGGTGTCGAGGCGCAGGCCGGCGAGGAGGAGGAGGCAGGCCGGCGAGGCAGTGCTCCGGCGAGGCGAGGGCGCGGGGTCGAGCGCGACGGCGACGGCCTCCTCCTCGATCCAGATCGGGGGGGGGGAGGGAGGTGAGATATTTCGGGGGGGGGAAGCGAGTGGTGAGGCTGTCGGTGGGGGGGGGGGCAGGGGATAAGGTGAAGGGGGGTTGGGCCGGCCGGCTGGGCCTGGGGTGGCCCAGTTGGGCCAGGTCCAGTGGGGGGGCTTTTGTTCCCTTTTTTTTGTTCTGTTTTCTGTTTTGTTTTGCCTTTTCTTTTATTTGTTTATTTCCTTTTCTGTTTATTTCATTTAAAAGTATTTAGACATTTTATAAAAATGTGTTTTCTCCACCATAATTACCAGTGTAATATTTGGCACCCACTGAACATTTTAGTTTAAGTTTTTGAAAACTTTTACTTTTCACTTTAATTATATTTGAAGTTTGAACTAGGAGTTTGAAAAGGAAGGTGATTCAAATGTGATCAAGCCCTGTTTAGCAACATGATTAGCTTAATCACAGGGAGTTACTGTAGCATGATTCTCAGGGTGTTACAGCCCCCCTGTAGATGGGATCTCCAGGACCGGCGCCCCCCCAGGGGGCCTATATAAAGGGGGGGAGGGGGGGGCAGCCGCACCACAGCCCCTGGCCCCTCCCTCTCCCTCCCGTGACACCTCTTGTCCCCGCTTGCGCTTGGCGAAGCCCTGCCGGGATCCCGCTACTTCCACCACCACGCCGTCGTGCTGCTGGATCTCCATCAACCTCTCCTTTCCCCTTGCTGGATCAAGAAGGAGGAGACGTCGCTGCTCCGTACGTGTGTTGAACGCGGAGGTGCCGTCCGTTCGGCGCTAGGATCATCGGTGACTTGGATCACGACGAGTACGACTCCATCAACCCCGTTCTCTTGAACGCTTCCGCTCGCGATCTACAAGGGTATGTAGATGCACTCCTCTCTCTTGTTGCTAGCATCTCCTAGATAGATCTTGGTGACACGTAGGAAAATTTTGAATTATTGCTACGTTCCCCAACAGCCACACCCCTCCCGATCAACAGGACCCCCGTTTCGACCGTAGGAGTACCGTTTCCTCCGTTTTGCGGTATGCCAGACCCCTCCCGATGAACAGGATCCCGTTTCGACCGTGGCCAGTCGAACACAAGGCCGTTTCCTCCGTTCTGCGGTATGCCAGGCCTCGTTTCCATCGGCTGTTTCGTCCAAGCCGGTTGGCTCCCACGCGTTCCGCTGCTTCCCGATGAACACAACGCATTCCGTTGCCTCCCCATGAACACGACGACGACGCAGTTTCTCCGTTCCGACCCAGCCATGTACACGAGCCCGGGCCATACGTATGCGTGAGTAGGCGTTCGTGACCCCGCCCGTATGTACGTACGTGGCCGTATTTTCTTTCTTGCACACTGGCCGCTGTACGTACGTGTACATGCTACATGCACGCCTCTACTACGACACGTGCACTCTCTACATCGACCAGTATGTACATACACGTTCGCGACCGGAATGACAACGCTACGTACGCTTCGACCAGGTGGGTCCCGACTGTCAGGCACTTCCTTGCGTGCGAAGATATAGCTGGTTGGTCCCAGCAGTCAGGGGGCGAATCGTTTTTTTGCCCGGACGCACTTCCTTGCGTGCAAAGATGTAGCTGGTGGGTCCCAGCTGTCAGGGGGAAAACTTTTTTTTCGCGAAATACGGTGGCCCGTCCGGTGGGTCCCCGCTGTCAGGTGCAGGAATAATTATTTTGCGCGTAATAAGGAGGCACTTCCTTGCGGCTGCCGTGGACCCAGCTGTCAGCCTCTCCACGTACAGTACTCTTCCGATGGAAGTCGGTCGTTGACCACATTGACCATGCCGCGCCGAGAGCACCAAGGCGGTGGATGACGACGAGGCCTAGGAAGGGGACGACGCGGAGCCAGGGAAGATGCCGCAGTGGATGCCCATGCGTAGAGGAGTATGAGGGTTCACTAGTTCGCTGCGGTGTGAGGCTGCCGTCGCCGCAGAATAACAGGGGGTGTGGGTGAGTAGAGGGATGGCCTGGCCAGCGGTGCGAGTAGTAGGGGGCGGTGAGGCCTCCGCCGCATCGCAGCCGGCCACGGGAGGCAGGACCACGAGGCACGACCGACGCTGGTTTGGGCGGCTGGAGCAAGAAGACCAGAGGTTGAAGAAGCACTACGGCTGTTGGATGGACATCGTACGGTCACTGGAGCTAGAATCGTGCATATTGACTAAGTTGACAAAGCCCTCCGTCCCCGTCAACTTAGTAGGCCCACAAGTTAGCCTGCCACTATACTGGGTCCCAGCTAGCAGGGGGAGTATTCATTTTTTTGTGTGTACTAAGGAGGCACTTCCTTGCGTGCGAAGATATAGCTGGTGGGTCCGAGTTGTCAGCGGCGGTAATGTTTTTTTTTCGCGAAATACAGAGGCCCTTTCGGTGGGTCCTAGATGTCAGGTGGAGGAATCATTATTTTGCGCGTAATAAGGAGGCATTTCCTTGTGTGCGGCCGTGGACCCAACTGTCAGCCTCTCCACGTACAGTCCACTTCCGATGGATGTCGTTCGTTGACCATGTTGACCACGCCGCGCCGAGAGCACCAGGGCGGTGGACGACGGCAAGGCCTACGAAGGGAACGACACGGAGCCGGGGAAGACACGACAGTGGCTGCCCACGCGATGGAGAGTATGAGGGTTGACTGGTTCGGCTGCCGTCGCCGGAAAATAACAGGAGGTGTGGGTGAGTAGAGGGATAGACAAGCCAGGGATGCGAGTATATGATGGGGACGTGAGGCCTCCCGGCAGCACAACCGGCCACGGGAGGCGGGAGCAGGCGGTTCCGACGGTGCTGGTTTGGGCGGCTGGGCTGGAAGATGAGAGACTGAAGAAGCATGATTGCCGTTGGATTGACATCTAACGGCCTGACGCTGGTAGAGTCGATTGTTGACTAAGTTTCTTTTTTGATAAACCTTGTGTACGCATGAACTTAGTAGGCCCACAAGCCAGCCTCCAAATCTGTGGCAGACAACATAGAGCCCATTTGCTATTTTTTAATAATTTGCAGCCCATTCGCTAATTCTTAAGTAATTTATTACAGCCCATTTTCTGCCCAGGACCATGGTCAAAAAGTTCAACCTTATTTTGCATATTTCGGTGGAGTCCGAACTTTTGTAATCCCTAAATGATAATTTTTTTTAAGAACTTATTGATTTGCCAAAAAAATCATTTTGTTTTTGTAAGCAAATAAGACGTGGGACAATTGAGTTGGTTTAAAGGAAAACCAATGGTAAAAAAATCAGCGCTGGGAGGGAAAACAACAACAAAAATAAGGATGTAAATATGAAAAGGGAATTTTATGTATTTTCAATATAATAATACGTGTATATGAACTAGTAAAACTATAGGTAGAGATTATAAACGGATGTAGGACATGCGTTTCAAGAGGAAAATAGAACTGGGCTGTGTGTTTGATTCAGTAAAAAAACTGCCTGCGGATGTTGTAAGACAAAATATAACTAATGCTGGCGGGCCAGAGGCCAGTAGATACCTGCTGGATCTTTGTGCCCCGTTGTCGTCATGGGCTGAGCCTGTTAAAAACAAAACCAAGCCTGGGCAGTCTACAACCCAGTTGAAACTTGCTCGACCTGAAAAAACAATATACGTGCTCAATAAACGAGAGAATTTTGCAAGTATAGACTGATAACTGGGATGCAGCAGGGATATTGTTTTTTCATCGTGATAATAAGAGCATGCACTTGTTTCAAAAAATTTGGAGAACTGGGAATTCGAACGGCACGTGCTTATGCTACCCGTCAAATAAAAATCAGGTGCCTAAAAATTCGTTTCGAAACAAATGAATCAGCTTTATATCCACATCGACCCTCGGCATGATGGTTGGAAGCAAATGCCAAGTTCATACCAAAAGATCGTTAACAACAATACCAACTTGCGGACGACAAGGTAGTACAAGTACTAATACCAAACAAACTTATAATCTTTTTACTCCTGGCCCTAGTGTTCGTCTGGTAGAAAATCTTGCAGAGGACCAGCTCCCGCTCCTTCTCTTGCTCCAGGTCCCCGAGGTGGTACTGGTGCATCACCCAGTTGGTCCTTGCTACCTCTTGAGCACTGCGTTGGTTTTCCCTTGAAGAGGAAAGGGTGATGCAGCAAAGTAGCGTAAGTATTTCCCTCGGTTTTTGAGAACCAAGGTATCAATCCAGTAGGAGGCTACGCGCGAGTCCCTTGCACCTACACAAACAAATAAATCCTCGCAACCAACGCGATAAGGGGTTGTCAATCCCTACACGGTGACTTACGAGAGTGAGATCTGATAGATATGATAAGATAATATTTTTGGTATTTTTGTGATAGAGATGCAAAGTAAAATAAACAAAATAAAAGGCAACGGAAATAGCTAAGTGTTGGAAGATTAATATGATGGAAGATAGACCCGGGGGCCATAGGTTTCACTAGTGGCTTCTCTCAAGAGCATAAATATTTTACGGTGGGTGAACAAATTACTATTGAGCAATTGACAGAATTGACCATAGTTATGAGAATATCTAGGTATGATCATGTATATAGGCATCACGTCCGAGACAAGTAGACCGACTCCTGCCTGCATCTACTACTATTACTCCACACATCGACCGCTACCCAGCATGCATCTAGAGTATTAAGTTCATAAGAACAGAGTAACGCTTTAATCAAGATGACATGATGTAGAGGGATAAATTCATGCAATATGATAAAAACCCCATCCTGTTATCCTCGATGACAACAATACAATACGTGCCTTGCTGCCCCTACTGTCACTGGGAAAGGACACCGCAAGATTGAACCCAAAGCTAAGCACTTCTCCCATTGCAAGAAAGATCAATCTAGTAGGCCAAACCAAACTGATAATTCGAAGAGACTTGCAAAGATAACCAATCATACATAAAAGAATTCAGAAGATTCAAATATTGTTCATAGATAAACTTGATCATAAACCCACAATTCATCGGTCTCAACAAACACACCGCAAAAGAAGATTACATCGAATAGATCTCCACAAGAGAGGGGGAGAACATTGTATTGAGATCCAAAAAGAGAAGAAGCCATCTAGCTAATAACTATGGACCCGAAGGTCTGAGGTAAACTACTGACACTTCATCAGAGAGGCTATGGTGTTGATGTAGAAGCCCTTCGTGATCGATGCCCCCTCCGGCAGAGCTCTGGAACAGGCCCCAAGATGGGATCTCACGGGTATAGAAGGTTGCGGCGATGGAATTAGGTTTTTGGCTCCGTATCTGATCGTTTGGGGGTACGTAGGTATATATAGGAGGAAGGAGTACGTCGGTGGAGCAACATGGGGCCCACAAGGGTGGAGGGCGCGCCCAGGGAGGGTAGGCGTGCCCCTACCTCGTGGCTTCCTGGTAGGTTTCTTGACATAGAGTCCAAGTCCTCTGGATCATGTTCGTTCCGAAAATCACGTTCCCGAAGGTTTCATTCCGTTTGGACTCCGTTTGATATTCTTTTTCTGCGAAACTCTGAAATAGGCAAAAAACAGCAATTCTGGGCTGGGCCTCCGGTTAATAGGTTAGTCCCAAAAATAATATAAAAGTGAATAATAAAGCCCAATAATGTCCAAAACAGAAGATAATATAGCATGGAGCAATCAAAAATTATAGATACGTTGGAGACGTATCAAGCATCCCCAAGCTTAATTCCTGCTCGTCCTCGAGTAGGTAAATGATAAAACAGAATTTTTGATGCGGAATGCTACTTGGCATAATTTCAATGTAATTCTTCTTAATTGTGGTATGAATATTCAGATCCGAAAGTTTCAAGACAAAAGTTCAATATTGACATAAAAATAATAATACTTCAAGCATACTAACTAAGCAATTATGTCTTCTCAAAATAACATGGCCAAAGAAAGTTATCCCTACAAAATCATATAGTCTGGCTATGCTCTATCTTCACCACACAAAATATTTAAATCATGCACAACCCCGATGACAAGCCAAGCAATTGTTTCATACTTTTGACGTTCTCAAACTTTTTCAATCTTCACGCAATACATGAGCGTGATCCATGGACATAGCACTATATGTGGAATAGAATGGTGGTTGTGGAGAAGACAAAAAGGAGAAGATAGTCTCACATCAACTAGGCGTATCAACGGGCTATGGAGATGCCCATCAATAGATATCAATGTGAGTGAGTAGGGATTGCCATGCAATGGATGCATTAGAGCTATAAGTATATGAAAGCTCAACAAAAGAAACTAAGTGGGTGTGCATCCAACTCGCTTGCTCACGAAGACCTAGGGCATTTTGAGGAAGCCCATCATTGGAATATACAAGCCAAGTTCTATAATGAAAAATTCCCACTAGTATATGAAAGTGATATCATAGGAGACTCTCTATCATGAAGATCATGGTGCTACTTTGAAGCACAAGTGTGGTAAAAGGATAGTAACATTGTCCCTTCTCTCTTTTTCTCTCATTTTTTTGTTTGGGCCTTTTTTCCCCTTTTTTATGGCCTCTTTTATTTTATTTTCTTTTTCTTTTTTCGTCCGGAGTCTCATCCCGACTTGTGGGGGAATCATAGTCTCCATCATCCTTTCCTCACTTGGGACAATGCTCTAAAAATGATGATCATCACACTTTTATTTTCTTACAACTCAACAATTACAACTCGATACTTAGAACAAAATATGACTCTATATGAATGCCTCCAGCGGTGTACCGGGATATGCAATGAATCAAGAGTGACATGTATGAAAGAATTATGAACGGTGGCTTTGCCACAAATACAATGTCAACTATATGATCATGCAAAGCAATATGACAATGATGAAGCGTGTCATAATAAACGAAGCGGTGGTATGTTGCATGTCAATATATCTCGGAATGGCTATGGAAATGCCATGATAGGTAGGTATGGTGGCTGTTTTGAGGAAGTTATATGGTGGGTGTATGATACCGGCGAAAAGTGCCCGGTATTAGAGAGGCTAGCAATGGTGGAAGGAAGAAGGGCACGTATAATCGATGGACTCAACATTAGTCATAAAGAACTCATATACTTATTGCAAAAATCTACAAGTTATAAAAGCAAAGTATTACGCGCATGCTCCTAGGGGGATAGATTGGTAGGAAAAGACCATCGCTCGTCCCCGACCGCCACTCATAAGGAAGATAATCAATAAATAAATCATGCTCCGACTTCATCACATAACGGTTCACCATATGTGCATGCTACGGGAATCACAAACTTTAACACAAGTATTTCTCAAATTCAAAACTACTCAACTATCATTACTCTAATATCACCATCTTCATATCTCAAAACAATTATCAAGCATCAAACTTCTCATAGTATTCAACACACTCATAAGAATTTTTCTTTTACTAATCTTGTATGCCTATTATTGTTAAAGCAAACTACCATGATGTTTTATAGGGTTCTCAAAATAATCTAAGTGAAGCATTAGAGAACAATAGTTTCTATAAAACAAAATCACCACCGTGCTCTAAAAGATATAAGTGAAGCACTAGAGCAAAAACTATATAACTCAAAAGATATAAGTGAAGCACATAGAGTATTCTAATAATTTCCGAATCATGTGTCTCTCTCTCAAAAGGTGTGTACAGAAAATATGATTGTGGTGAACTAAAAAGCGAAGACTCAAATCATACAAGACGCTCCAAGCAAAACACATATCATGTGGTGAATAAAAATATAGCTCCAAGTAAAATTACCGATGGAAGTAGACGAAAGAGGGGATGCCTTCCGGGGCATCCCCAAGCTTTGGCTTTTTGGTGTCCTTAGATTATCTTGGGGGTGCCATGGGTATCCCCAAGCTTAGGCTCTTGCCACTCCTTGTTCCATAATCCATCAAATCTTTCACCCAAAACTTGAAAACTTCACAACACAAAACTCAGCAGAAAATCTCGTGAGCTCCGTTAGCGAAAGAAAACAAAAGACCACTTCAAGGTACTGTAATGAACTCATTATTTATTTATATTGGTGTTAAACCTACTGTATTCCAACTTCTCTATGGTTTATAAACTATTTTACTAGCCATAGATTCATCAAAATAAGCAAACAACACACGAAAAACAGAATCTGTCAAAAACAGAACAGTCTGTAGTAATCTATAACTAACGCAAACTTCTGGAACTCCAAAACATCAGCCAAAATAGGACGACCTAGAAAATTTGTTTATTGATCAGCATCAATTGGAATCAATATTTTATCACGTTCTGGTGATTTTTAACAATTATTTTCATGAACAGAAAGTTTCTGGAAATTACAGCAAGATCAAATAACTATCATCCAAGAAGATCCTATAGGTTTAACTTGGCACAAACACTAATTAAAACATAAAAACACATCTAACCAGAGGCTAGAACAAATATTTATTCCTAAACATAAGCAAAAAGAAAAAAAACTAAAAATAAAATTGGGTTGCCTCCCAACAAGCGCTATCGTTTAACGCCCCTAGCTAGGCATAAAAGCAAGGATAGATCTAGGTATTGCCATCTTTGGTTAGCAATTCTTCAATAAGACATCTATCATCCTTTAGATTTTCTTTCTTTTTATTAATTATCAAACTTTTAGGAACAAGATCGAAAAATGCATTTGTAGCAAATGGTTCCTTAATGATAGCAAAAAGATTGGGATGAATACTTATAGATTTAAGATCCGCAGTTTCCTTACTAGAGGATTCACCCTTATTTTTAGGAACATACATAAGCTTGACAATTTTAGTTGGAGGACTTGGAGTATTCTTTACGGAAGAAAAAGCGGTCCCCAAGTTGGTAATGATACCCTCAAGTTTATCGATTCTAGTGGAATCTTGATTTATTCTTTCATTAACTATGGGTTCCTTCTCCTTAATATTTTTCAAAGTGACTCCTACCTTAGATCCATATTGGGTAATTTGGTTGTGGATCTTTTTATCCAGATTTTCAATTAACTCTACTGTAGCAACTTTATTTTCAATAATTTCAAGTCTTTGCATTACATGCTCCAAAGTTAACATAGTTCCATTAACCAAGAGAGGTGGTGAGCCAAATAAATCTATCATAGCATTATAAGAATCAAAAGTATGGCTACCCAAGAAATTCCCTGTGGTAATGGTATCAAGAATATATCTATACCAAGGATTAGCGCCTACATAAAAATTGCGGAGAAGAACAGAAGTAGATTGCTTCCTGGTAGATCTATTCTGAGCATTGCAAATTCTATACCAAGCCTCTTTTAGATTTTCTCCCTCCCTTTGTTTAAAATTGAGAACTTCATTTTCGGGAGACAACGGAGAAGATAAAGGACTAGCCATGATGACAAGGCAAGCAAAAGAAAAAGAGGCGAATGAAAAAGAGAGGGCGAATAAAACGGCAAGGTTGAAGTGGGGGAGAGGAAAACGAGAGGCAAATGGCAAATAATGTAATGCGGGAGATAAGGGTTTGTGATGGGTACTTGGTATGTTGACTTTTGCGTAGACCTGCCCCGCAACGGCGCCAGAAATCCTTCTTGCTACATCTTGAGCACTGCGTTGGTTTTCCCTTGAAGAGGAAAGGGTGATGCAGCAAAGTAGCGTAAGTATTTCCCTCAGTTTTTGAGAACCAAGGTATCAATCCAGTAGGAGGCTACGCGCGAGTCCCTCGCACCTACACAAACAAATAAATCCTGGCAACCAACGCGATAAGGGGTTGTCAATCCCTACACGGTCACTTACGAGAGTGAGATCTGATAGATATGATAAGATAATATTTTTGGTATTTTTGTGATAGAGATGCAAAGTAAAATAAACAAAATAAAAGGCAACGGAAATAGCTAAGTGTTGGAAGATTAATATGATGGAAGATAGACCCGGGGGCCATAGGTTTCACTAGTGGCTTCTCTCAAGAGCATAAATATTTTACGATGGGTGAACAAATTACTGTTGAGCAATTGACAGAATTGAGCATAGTTATGAGAATATCTAGGTATGATCATGCATATAGGCATCACGTCCGAGACAAGTAGACCGACTCCTACCTGCATCTACTACTATTACTCCACACATCGACCGCTATCCAGCATGCATCTAGAGTATTAAGTTCATAAGAACAGAGTAACGCTTTAAGCAAGATGACATGATGTAGAGGGATAAATTCATGCAATATGATAAAAACCCCATCTTGTTATCCTCGATGGCAACAATACAATACGTGCCTTTCTGCCCCTACTGTCACGGGGAAAGGACACCACAAGATTGAACCCAAAGCTAAGCACTTCTCCCATTGCAAGAAGATCAATCTAGTAGGCCAAACCAAACTGATAATTCGAAGAGACTTGCAAAGATAACCAATCATACATAAAAGAATTCAGAAGATTCAAATATTGTTCATAGATAAACTTGATCATAAACCCACAATTCATCGGTCTCAACAAACACACCGCAAAAGAAGATTACATCGAATAGATCTCCACAAGAGAGGGGGAGAACATTGTATTGAGATCCAAAAAGAGAGAAGAAGCCATCTAGCTAATAACTATGGACCCGAAGGTCTGAGGTAAACTACTCACACTTCATCGAAGAGGCTATGGTGTTGATGTAGAAGCCCTCCGTGATCGATGCCCCCTCCGGCGGAGCTCCGAAACAAGCCCAAAGATGGGATCTCACGGGTACAGAAGGTTGCGGCAGTGGAATTAGGTTTTTGGATCCGTATCTGATCGTTTGGGGGTACGTAGGTATATATAGGAGGAAGGAGTACGTCGGTGGAGCAACATGGGGCCCACGAGGGTGGGGGCGCGCCCAAGGGGGTAGGCATGCCCCCTACCTCGTGTCTTCCTGGTAGATTTCTTGACGTAGGGTCCAAGTCCTCTGGATCATGTTCATTCCGAAAATCACGTTCTCGAAGGTTTCATTCCGTTTGGACTCCGTTTGATATTCTTTTTCTGCGGAACTCTGAAATAGGCAAAAAACAACAATTCTGGGCTGGGCCTCCGGTTAATAGGTTAGTCCCAAAATAATATAAAAGTGAATAATAAAGCCCAATAATGTCCCAAACAGAAGATAATACAGCATGGAGCAATCAAAAATTATAGATACGTTGGAGACGTATCAGTCCTCTGCTGGTCGAAGTTCATGTTGGTGTGCAGCACCAGAACCTTTTTGCTGCCCGTCTGTCGGCCGTTGACCATCACCGGCAAGGTATTGCCGGTGTTGTGCCACATCGCGTGCATGCCGCACTCCGACTGTATCTTGCGACGCGTCCACGTGCCCCTTTTGAATGCCCTGGAATTGCGCTGGAAGAAATGCTTGCTTAGGCCACTCAGTGTGATACCTGCAGTATTGTCAAATACAGGTTTTAGTGTACGTAGTTGGCATTTTCATAACATCTTTGGCATGTTGCAGTCACTTATTTGACTTTTTATTAACTGTCAAATTGTAATTGCTTCACCAGGTCTGCGTCTAAAAAGAAAAATAGAGCTATAAACAAAGGAATATGTTTGTGCAAGTAGACGGCCGATCGGTGTCTTACCTGGAAGTTTCTCAGGATGGGTGTAGCATATGCTGTGCTCGCTGTCGATGGTTGGTATGAACAAATCGATGAGAGGGTGAGATCTCGCGCTGTCAGCACTCACTTTGGCCTCAAGGTGCTCGATCAGCTCCTGATCCGTGGGATCGAACTTGACGCCAGCCGGCAGCACCGGCCAATCCTTCTTCGACTTGCATGGGTTAATTCCAGTTATATGGTACTCAATGTATGATCAATCGACAGTTTTAAGTGAATGATGAAATATTTCGATAGATAAGTGGTACTCCAAATCTGAAGTCCAGAATACCCGAACACGCCGCCGGGATTCTTGTGTCACCTCATGCGCAGCGTGTTGTCACGTCAATTCAATGTGTGGACATGATGAATAATTTGACCGACGTATACTAGTACTGCTACTGTACTACTAACTAGTCATATTTAGTGTCACATTTTAACCATAGGTTTAACTAACAAGCATATATATATATATATATAGATATATATATAGATATATATATATACATACTGCACAGCATCTCCATCATCATTATCAGTACATCCTGCGCAGGTGAGTTAGGATGCACTTGATCCCAGAAAGGTATCTATCCTTCAAACCAGAGGAGTGCTTCAAACTAACAACAGTACATAATATCCAACAAAAGAGGGTCGTGCTACAGCAGCAGAATACATGGCTCAGTCTACATATCAGTACGAATCAAGTTGTGCATATTTGCTGTTGGCATGAACCACATCGCCACATGTCGGGTTTGCAAAAGCCATCCATCGCATGGAAGCTTGATGCCTTTCACACACTAAAGATTATCTGGCAACAAGCTGTGTCAACGAATCTCTGGATATGGTGATTCATGAAACCCATGGTATGATGTGTAAACACAGTCCCCCCTGGCGAATGGAAGGTTCATAGCACGGTAATCATCGCCGGTGATATGATCGATGATTGGTTGAATGATCGGATAATTGAGCCTGAGGAACATGGAGTGGTTGCCGAGGCTGTAAACCCGCCTCCAGTTGAATACGCCTGGCCCAATGGAGCTGGGATCTTTCTCGAACACGAAGCAGCCATAGCCATCAATGTCACGAACGCCCCAGGCATTGTACTGCATGTGGTTTGATGAAATGGTTTGGTCAATTTGGTACGTGCAAATGAGCATCAAATGACCGCCGTCAGCTGAATGAGCGATAAACCACCACCCATCAGCTGGTATGATTCCAGGTCCTGGAATCATGAAGGCCAGCGCATTTGCGTCTGCTGCAACAATTCAAATTGGAGACCAAAAGGACAAAAATAAACAATCATGTTCAGAGTATGTGTGGAATTAAGATTATTATAACAGTGACACATATCATAGACAGAGAATTGCAATGCCGTGGTCATAATCATACCCCAAGTTAAAAAAATAAGCCAATGGCTTTCATATTCTAGCAATATATCATGGTTCAAACATCATGTAACAATGAGAGGAAAACAGATATGACAGGGCCTACTCATATTCTACCATAGCACTTACTACAATTATCATATCAACTCTAAGCAATAACATGCGTTGTTATAAAAATCCTGGAAATGAGAGTAACATATAGCAATCATGAGGTTGTACTCATAATATCTATTCTAACAATCATTAGATACCAATTGTTCTCATATCAACTCTAACAATAACATGTGTGGTCATAAAAATCTAGGAAATGAGAGGAACATATAGCAATGATGTGGTTATAGACATACTATATATTCTAAATTTGTAACAATGAACAAGCAGTCGTATTCTTAAGGTAAAGATGAGATAAGATAGAACAATTACACGACAATAGATTCCACCAGTATAGGCAGCCAATCTGTGCGTCGACCGCATAAACGATGCCATCGTGCACTATAGCATCAGACAGAAGTGTTGGATAAAGAGGATCGATGATGAGCCATAACCATGTATGGCGACCGGATTCCAGATAGACTAATCCCATGTTGAACACGGCAATGAGCTTGTAATCCATGTAGTCTTCTGATGGTGTGGGCACTTCGCAGATTACAACCTTCAGCAAACAGAGGTCGAGCCAAAAGCTCGACGCGTCTCGTGCGTAGTAGGCAGGAGTGTCCGGCGGGCCGCGAGGCTCGATGGCGGCGGTATCCAAAGATGGAAGGGTGATCTCTCGCTGGGTGTAGATATCCACAAGACGCCACGGACTACCGGATTGGTGGATGAGGACGATCCAGTTGGCCTTCATGCCCACCCAGTAGTGGCCGCGCATGAAGGACAGGTGGACGGGTAGTGGTAGCATGTCGAGGGGCACCACGACAACCTCCGTAGGATCCTCAAGTCGGTGTCTGGGCCACCTGCGAGGATCGGGCATCAGCAAGCAGGGTGTCATGAAAAGAGCCGGCCGGTTGCAGACGAGTAGACGGTACAAAGACACCGAGCATGCAGCCAGACGGACGGTGCTGAGTAGGTCCATACGATTACAGATCTGCTCCAAGAAAACATCGGGGAGGGAATTCCAATCGCGGCTCTGCGTGTCAGTCGGTTCTGCCATTGGGGTTTTCGGTGCCTGCGAGCCAGCGGGAAAGTGGATTCGGGCGGGCGAGCGAAGAAGCTTCTCCTCGTGTGGCCGAGCAGTGAGTGGGGGGATATGGTATGCGCGAGCTACCAAGGAAGATAGCGCGGGCAGGCGAGCAGTGAGCGGGGGGAAATGGTGTGCGGCCGACGATGGGGAAGAGAGGAGGAAGAAGAGTGGAAGACAGGGAAGAAAGTGCATTAAATCTCAATTCTACTGCTATTACCAGGATATACCATCCTTTGGAGTGTAAATAGTTACACCGATGACATGTGGGTCTACCACAAGAGGGCCCATATGTCAGTTAATGGAGGACAGAAGCGTGCTCTACTGGCAAACATGATGGCAGTACTGGGTAAGGCTGATTTAGTAACACCAACACGCTGGTTCAGCTTATTAATTAAGTGTCCCATCTGCTGCAGCGTGTATTGTCTCTTCACTACGAAGACTAGTTGAATAGTTCTCTCTGACCGAGATGGGGAATAATGGATCGCGAAGACTTCCTTTCTACATTATCCCTATGCCTCTACGCTCACTTCACTCATTTTGCTCCGTACATAGTCACTTGCTGAAATCTCTAGAAAGACAAATACTCCGTATTTGGGAATAGAGGGAGGATTTTACTCCGTATTTGGGAACAAAGGAAGTATCACCATATGGAGGGAACAGATGAAGCTTGAAATATGAACATGTCAATGGGAGGGAGTAAGCCACATGCATGCATGCAACATGCAACACTCACACGTATACATGGACACACGCAACACTCACGCACCCATGCGGCACACAGCACACGACGCAACACACACGCTCACGCTCAAGTGCTCAACCTACTCCCTACGTCTGTGAAAGGCTGTACGTTTAGAGATTTACACATTGACCAGGGCATAATTAACGCCCAAAAGTAGCAGACTTATGTGTGCATGCGACCATTGAGAGAAGAAGATTAAATGAAGGTCGTTGCATGCTGTAATTAAGGATAGACATGTAGCCTATACCTAGAGCACAAGTTGGTGCATTAGTCAATCAATATCAATTTAGATTAAAGGCTAAATGCATTGGAAGTGTAGATGTACTACACTCTTTGTTTTTAGCTGATTTCTTTGCTCTGCCAACTGACAGGTGGGACCCAGAAACCAGGTGACAATTTAACCAGTCAACAAAGTGCCACGTCGACTATGTGGCCGGTCAGTAGGGTGCAATACGGTGCTCTACGATGAGCTAGTGATCGTATAATCACCGCAAAACTATATATAGTGACCATAAAGAGCGTATTGTTACATACGTTGACCGCCAGTGTATTTTCTCGTTTCAAATTAAGCCATGTTAACCGGAAAGGACGCAGTATGGACTAGTACTAGTACTGCTTTGATGTGTCCCGTCAACTCGCTGAACGAGGAGAAGCTTGCCTACTACGCCTCTCCCTCGCCCACGCGGGCGGTGGTTCGCAGGACGAGGAGAGGGTTTTGACTACAGCGCCCTCTCCCTCTCCCTCGCCCTCACCCTCGCAGTGGACATGCAGCAGTTCAATCGGTGTCAGATTGCCAGAAGCATAATGTGTACTGTAGTATCATCATTGTTGGACCTTCCGAAGAGGCGTAGAGCCAAGTGCAAGGTTCACACGAGTACGAACTGTTGAACCTCCCGAAGAGGCAAAGAGCCAAGCGGAAGGTTTTATAGGAGTTGTCGTCCTAGTAGGAGCGTACTACAACTATAGCAAACGATGCTACTGTATGATGCCGCCACGTCACATATATCCAAAGCTGTGCCACCTTTTTTTTTCTCAAAGAGCGTGTTGGAGCCCGTGCAACAACCACACAAGTTGCACGTACACATAACACATTTACTAGTAATAAATTCTAAAGGACAAATGCCAGTATTCCACACAAGTTCATCTCCAATTCATGTGATAAATTTGTGCACGACTAGTCTACATATATTCACAGCGCTACGTTCACAATTTACTGTACTCCACTTACACGTTATAGATGGGCTACATGTCCTCCTCCAGGTTCCAGTCCCAGGTGTTATTCATGGATGGCACGATCCATAGCGGTGGGCAACGGGAATCATTGTCACAACTTTCTAGTCCGGTTCCACACGATGGAGACTCATCCAAGCTGAAGCGGCATAAATCAGGGATAGCGTGTCCCAGCATGTCGTCCATCCGGCGGTGTGCACTGAAGACACAACCATGCTTCATGAACGGCAGGCCTTCCGTGTCGTGCACGGAAGGTGGCATCCGCTTCATAATGGGGTAGCTGTCCCCAATGAAAAGTGAGTACTCTCCAAGAGTGTTCCTCGGCACCCACGTAGCATCACGGGGGTCGAACTCGGCACCGTTCATCTGGTACACGTGGCATCTCAGATCTGGACACATGGTGATGTACATAGTCAAGGTCCATGCATAATAATGTTGTCCTCAAATATGGCGGTCAGTAATACTGTGCAGCAAATAGTACTACTCCGGTATAGAGGAAGTAAAATAACCGGCTTATTATATATAGCCACTCTTGGCTACATGGATGAGATAGCAAGACATGGAAAAACAAAAATGGTGGCAGCTAGTGGGTTCAAGTCTTCAAGGGCCTAGCTAGCCATACATGTCCTCCAAGGTAAAAAGTACTCCTACTAGTACGTAAGTAGAGTACTAGTACAACAATGAAAGAGAAGGCGAGAGGGTTAAAAAATGGAATACCTGGGTAGATGGTGACGGTCCGATCGTGGTAGATTGTGTGACCATGTTGCACATCAATGGTACCATGGGTAACGACTGCTAAGATAGTTGATCCCAATATGCCAAAGTCAGCTACAAGGTTCCACATTAGACCGAATCGCGGATGCAAATGCACATCCAGGATCGGCGATCTTATTTTGATCGCGGGATGACTGGTCCCTGCAAAATAATGGAGTACCGTTAGGGATGCAAATAATGGTTTGTGCATTCCGTTTGTAATCTCCCGTACCATAGGATGGCAACCAGATGAAACAAGTCCCCTAGCTTGTCACCGCAAAGATGCGGCCTAGATGGCGCACGACGTCTTCGAATGTGTAGGGGTAAAAATCTGCCGCCGCCAACATGCGCCAGCCTCTGCCGTTACTGCCTCTTGCATTGATGGCAATCCTTATGTCGAACACCGCGATGAGATAGTAATCGTCGTAGCTGCATCGCTTTGTCGGCGGGTCCGCAATTGCTATCTTCTCCAATCTCATGTAGGCATCATCATACGTATTCAAGCCCAGCCAGTCTGGAAGGCCGATCCCAATGGTGGAGAAGGAGTCTACCGGAACGGCCGCACTGCTGTGGATGTTGTGCAAAATGATGGTGGTATCCGGCCGGAGGTATGCAAGCCAATCTTTGTTGGCACCAACCCAGACCTATATATAAGACGGTGGGCAGCGGAGAAATTACGGGATGGAAATGGAATAACTAAGTACTACATGATCAAACTCCATTACTGACCTGCTCATCGGACAAAATCCGACTACCTCTCAATGTCGGCAACTCTAGCGGAGTCAACGTGCAACCATGGCCAGGGAGCGGTGGACTGTTCGAACGATTGTCCCATAGAAGAACCTTCTCCTCGAGGACGCATGGAAGACCAACAAGCATGGCCTTTTCCCAAGCCATTTTAAGCACCGTCTTGAAAAAGTTGGTGCAGGAAGCACCGAGTCTTGTGGCGGTGAGGATGTCGGAGCGGCGTGCGATTTCTCCCAGAGGATCGTCGTCCAAGGTCTCCCAGCCCCGACGAGGAGGAGAACCGCCTAGCGAATCCATGGGAGCAGCGACGAACTGCCTTCTCTTCGGGGAGAGGGGAACTGGCGAGGAGGAGATAAGAGCGTAGTAACCGCAGGGCCTCGTCCCTTCCAACTGTAGATCGTTCCTTAGCGAAGGGGTGAGGCTATTATTTACTACTAGTACTAGCATTATGGGACGCTATGGGATTGCATTATACTGTAAATAATAGTGCTAGTAAGAAATTTTTGGCACTAGCTAGTAGTTTTTGGCGTGGATTAAGAAATTTTGGGTATGTTTTTTGCTATTTTTTGTACACGCCAACTAGCGTCAAAAAACGTCTTACATTATGTGACGGAGGAGTACGTACTCGTACTATAGCAGTACTAGTACTACTTTCTCAACTAGTAGTGCGATGTACTGTACTTCTAGTATAGTGCACCAGTTTTGAACTCTTGAATCTCAGGGCCAAGGAGCTACAGTTGGAAGTGGAGGGTACTACTGTTCTCTAGAACCATCGCTGTACTATCAATGCAGGGAAAGTACACCTGCGTAGTGGCCTAGTGGGTACTCTCAGTGCTCTATTCAGCCGCTCCTCTCACGTAGCTAGCCTACTCAGCCGCTCCTCTCACGCGCACACTAGCAGCCTGTTCATCAACGACGGTTACTGCGGGGGCAGAACATTTGAGTTATTTGATACAGCGAGACTAGGCTTTTCGCTTCCATTTGTGGAGGTGTAATGGATCTCGTCGAACTTTGTTAGTAGTTCCTTCTTTATGAATGAGATGAAGCAAAGCTTTTGCCTCCGTTTCAAAAAAAACACGTCAAGAGGAATTTCTTTTATAGTAGAGCCGATAATGGAGTGAAGTCCATGCATGCAATGCCACAAGCTACAGAGTAGTAGTAGAGCACTTTACGTACAGAGCCATATTGCATAGTTCCCAATGCTCCGCCAGGCTTTTCCGGCTCCTTGGGCTTAATTGGGAGGCGCTAGTTTAAATATGCTACTAGCTGATGAGGAAGCTGCAAGCGAGGTGCGGCTAGGGCGAGCACGCGAGCCACGAGATGCTGGGAAGGAAAACCCGTTCACGTGGCTAGGCTATCCAGTGCACCCAAATTGTGGTGCCGCACGTCCGTTTGACTTCGAAACTCAAACTACTCGTGTAAAATATTGGCTCGCAGCGAAGTTACTATTTAAAAAAAGGCCACAGTGCGTTCGGCCGGGATCAAACCCACAGAACGAGGTATACACTCCCGCGACCACTAGTAGTACTCGTTGGAGTACAACGCAACCTAGAATCGCCTTTTGTCACTAGTAGTACATTGTTCCTTACAAGAAACCCATAATAATGCAAGAAACCACTAATAGTGCCAAGAAACTACTACCACTTGCATATGTGGCAGACTTAAGATAAGACTACCTTATCAACCATTGTACATGCTCTTACCAACCAGCCCTACCAAGAAATGACTACTCTACAAAGTGTTGTTATAGGCACGTTTCAACCCATGGCCCTGTTTGGATACATTTGTTGTCAATCTAACCCTGCCATCCAAACACCACTTTGGTTAGAGTTAGTTCAGGGTTAGAATCTAACCTCTGACTTAGAGTATCCAAAAAGGGCCCATGTCGCCCATTAAGTCAATGATGACCCACAAGTATAGGGGGTCTATCATAGTCCTTTCGATAAGTAAGAGTGTCGAACCCAACGAGGAGCAGAAGGAAATGACAAGCGGTTTTCAGCAAGGTATTTTCTGCAAGCACTGAAATTATAGGTAACACATAGTTTTGTGATAAGATAATTTGTAACAGGTAACAAGTAAAAAAAGTAAATAAAGTGCAGCAAGGTGGCTCAATCCTTTTTGTAGCAAAGGACAAGCCTGGACAAACTCTTATATAGAGAAAAGCGCTACCGAGGACACATGGGAATTATCGTCAAGCTAGTTTTCATCACGTTCATATGATTCGCGTTCGGTACTTTGATAATTTGATATGTGGGTGGACCGGTGCTTGGGTGCTGTCCTTACTTGGACAAGCATCCTACTTATGATTAACTCCTATTGCAAACATCCACAACTACAAAAGAAGTATTAAGGTAAACCTAACCATAGCATGAAACATATGGATCGAATCAGCCCCTTACGAAGCAACGCATAAACTAGGGTTTAAGCTTCTGTCACTGTTGAGGATATAGACCTTAGAGTCACCCGTCAGGAGGGGCCGGGTTACTCGTATTGTCACTGCCAGAAGCCCGGAGCCAAGATTAAAGACGGTGGGCCGAAGATGGGCTTAAGACCCGGCGGAGGCTTAAGGCCCGTAGTTACAATCATTATTATGGTAGAACTTGTAGTGTAAGGCAAGTATAGTTGAGAGTCCGAGCCGGACACTCTTATGAGCCGGCCGGGACTCTGAGGGCTGCTGGGCGTCAGCCTCCTTATATAAAGGGATGACCCGGCAGCAGTTTAGGGAGAACAATCTGATCGAGAGCCGGGCATAGCAGTTTAGCTCCTGGTGATCGTAACCCTAATCAATACCACCTCAAACTGGACATAGGCTTTTACCTTCACCGTAAGGGGCCGAACCAGTATAAACCCTCGCGTTCCTTGTCCCGCATTAACCCCTTCAAGCTTCCTAGTTGCGATGGCTCCACGACTAAGTCCTAGCTCGAGGACATCTGCCGTGACAATTCCACGACAGTTGGCGCCCACCGTGGGGCTCGCGCACGGTGGATTTGAGTTCTTGAAGGGCTGCTTCGAAGGGCTCAAGGGATACGCTGTGGGCCGGATGACCAAGAGTCGTCGCGGCAAGCTCTACATCGACGATGCAAACTGGGGCCCCGACGCCGGCTCAATTGAGTACGGGTACCGGGTCCCCTTCGGCGGAATTCATGTTTTCATTGGCAAGATTGGTGAGCCGGGCCCTGAGCCGAATCTCTGCGCCGATCTGATCTAAACGGCTCAACGCGCACGACCCACCCGGGCCCGGCCTGCCTTAAGGCGCGCTTTTGTGGGATGCATCCATGGAGGGCCCTCTGATCCATCTGGGTCTGGTGGTGAGGCGGCCGCCGGCTCTGACGGCGAGTCGGCCACCGATGAGTCAAACTCGTTGTACCAACTTCAAGATGGCAGGCTCATGGGTTGTTCCGATGGTGACAGTATTCCGGACCCGTTTGAGCCGCCAAGTCAGGTTGGAGTATTTATGGCTGGGGCGCAGCCTGTTCAGAACCCCGCTGCTGGAGCGGGAAACCCGGTGCCTTCCCCGGCTCAGGTGCTGATGGATCTCACGGACAGGATGACGGCCCTGTTAACCGCCACGGTTGACCCGGCAGATCAAGCTCAGCACGATGCCGAGGTGGCACAGTTAAAATTGGATCTAATAAAAGCTAAAGAAGATCTTGCAGCGGAAGGAATCAGGCTGGCTGCGGGGCGGGCGGCTCTTGATGCCCAGACTCAGCTGATTCAGGCGCAGTCCTTGCAACTCACGATGGATCAGAACGCGGCCAATGAGGTCATGAGAAGGAGGCATCAAAAGGCCTAGTCTCGACTCCCTCCGGTTTACGATCCACGCAACCTCTTCAACACGCCAGGTGCAGGGTCTAGTAACCCGCCAGGGGTCATAGCACCCGGGTCTGGACCCCTTGTTCAGCCACGAGTGATGGGGCCTCCCCAGGTGCCCCCTGCCCCGCCTCAGTATGTGCCAATACCCCCGGGTCATTATAATAACCCGCTGGAGAACATGGTCGCTGCGGCAGCACGGCTGGCGGCTCTCCCAGTTGACGGCGACTCTCCGACGGCTATTGAAACCCGCCGGGTCAGGGAACTCCTTCAGACGTCACTGGCACAGCAGGAGGCGTACTCCTACAGCCGGGATAGGATTCACTCGACCCCTCGTCCGGGTCAGAGCCCGAGTTACAGCAGGCACATGGTCCGTCTTATGGAGCATCAACACTACTCCTAACAGATCTACAGGTTTCACGCCTTTCTTCATGGTTTATGGAGCGGAAGCAGTCCTCCCCAGTGACATCCGTCACGACTCACCTCGCGTGGCGGCTTATTTTGAGACGGACAATGAACAGGCGCGCCAAGATGCTCTTGACTTGTTGGACGAACAGCATGATGTGGCTGCAGCCCGTTCAGCGATTTACCAACAAGACCTGCGCCGTTATCATAGCCGCCGGGTCAAATCCCGGGTCTTCCAGGAAGGCGACTTGGTGCTCCGGCTCATCCAGGATCAAACAGATGCACACAAGTTATCCCCACCTTGGGAAGGGCCCTTTGTGGTCAGCAAGAACTTGCACAACGGGTCATATTACCTCATTGACATTCGGGAGCACAAAGATTCACGTAAGTCGGAGGAAGAGACCCGTCGGCCGTGGAACATAGCTCAGCTTCGGCCTTACTACACTTGAGCCACCGGCTCTCGTGGTGTACATATTTCTCTCAGCCATGTATATATTATGATAAGCAATAAAGCAGGACCTCTGTCCTTTTTTCTCCTCCAAATATGCACGTGTTGTTTTTATTACAAGATTACATGATGACTTAAAGGAGGATCCGGCTTATGATCGTATTCGAATCTAGCCGTAAGCAGTAAGGTCACTTGGGGGCTTCCTGTTCAGACATGGGTCGTATTCGAACCAAAGAGAACATAGCTGTCGATACCCATTTGATTGGCAAAGTGCCGAGCTCATTGGGAGGTTACCTTTGGTCATATTTGAATCATAGTTTAACCCCTCTGAGAACCGACGTGGATCATATTCGAATCATCATCGTTAAACAATTCTAAAAATCACTTGGGGGCTTCCTGTTCAAACATGGGTCGTATTCGAACCAAAGGGAACATAGCTGTCGGTACCCTCTTGATTGGCATCGCCACACCCACTGGGGGCTATATGATCGTATCCGAATCTTGGCTTAACCCCTTTGGGCCGGGTCTCTGGTCGTATTCGAACCGGAAGCCCCTAAGTTCTTCTGCTTTATCACAAGTTTACTCTGATTATGTCAAGGTGTGCACAGCCGGGTCTCACTTTGCCGGCTTAACTTTGGTTTACAGTGTTAGTTGAACATCATGGGTGTCATCAAGGCAAGTAAATCAGAGTTAAGGCACCAACCTTGTTACCCGGGTTATCTAAACCGGAAGTATGCTTACAGGCCGCTAAGTGTGTTATTACGGCTGTGTTAAGGATACCTTGGAGGACCAGTCTTTTTTGATTCATATTCCAGGTTATCTATCCAAAACACCTGATTCTCAGGGCGGTAAGCCGCCTCGAGACTTGTGATTTGGCTTTCTATGCAGGATACTTAAGGGCACCTCTTTGAGGTTGAGAAACACAAAGGGATGATTATGACCCGGAGAATATTAAAGAGACAACTTCAAAAGACCTTGGCATTCAATACGTGCACGATGGCACGGCAGAGATAAACTGTTGCACCTACTCTATTACAAATCTCATCAAGTCTAAAAAGGGTGGGGCATTGTTTGGTAAACCGCCAGCCGAGTTACGATGCCCGCTGAGTTGAAGTTTCCGGCTCATTCCTATCCACTCCTCCGGCTAATCCCAAGACCTCGAAGGTTGATGACTTCCAGTCGATGCCGCTGAGAGCTTCGAATTGGGCTTCCTCGTCAATTAACCCGGCCGGGTCAATCTCCAGGGCGAAAGTGTGCTGCCGAGCCGGCGGGATCAGGTTGAGAGCTTCGTAGCGAGGGGTTGGAATCCTCTGATTCTCCGCATCATAACCCGGCTGGTACTTGGTCAGGTCTGTGTCATTCCCGATAAGGGTGGCCACTGGGCGTACCGCCTTCACGCAGGCTGCGAAATCCTTCTGATCGAACGCTGAGCCGTCTTCCTTCAGGCTTGGATAACCCAGGGCAATGTCTGCCGGGTCTAGCTCCGGCAGGAATGCCTTGGCCCGGCTCAGCGCGGCGATTGCTCCGGCTCTCGCAGAGGCCCGTCACAGCTCTTGGATCTGTTGAGGCAGAACGGCGAGCCGGCGCAGGACTTCGGCCAGGTGAGTCGGCACCTCGTTGGATAGAGCCACCACAGCTAAGGCACGCTGTGACCCGGTGTAGAGCTGCTCCACCAGGGTATATACAGCCTTTAGCTTGGTGACCACGCTCTGGTTGAGGTTGGCACTTCTGAGACCTGTTTAACAGAATCAGATAAGCCGGCGGCAAAGGATGAATCATGAGGTGTAAACATTCTAAGCTTGATGAAAGCCGGTGAGGCGACTTACCGAAGATGGCGGCCACCATTTGGGAAACCTGGCGCTTTAGGCCGGAGAGCTCGGTGGTCTTCTCAGAGAGAGCCTTCTCCGCCTGTTCCGCCCGGGTCACCAGTGCGGCCTTCTCTTCGGCCCAGGCTTTTCGTTCAGCATCAAACTCGGTCTTCAACTTTTCTTGAGTGGCGATGCTGGATACAAACTTGGCGTTTGCCTTCCGGGTCTCCATCTCCTGCATCTTCAGCCGGCTCTTGAGATCCGCAAGGTCCGCCTCTAGCTTCTTGCCAACAGCCTGCATATATTTCCGGGTTATTAACAGTTACTATATAAGTCCCAAGCGTTTTCCAAGCAAAGACACTTGGCACTTGGGGGCTAATGCATATTGAACGTATCTATCTACATACTGCCGGCTCAATTGAGTAAGCCGGAACCTAAGTCTACAACATATTCAATCATAAGTCGTCGACTTGGGGGCTAGCATGGAAAAGGTAACTATGCAGTAAGTAAGAAGACAGCAGAAGGATACCTCAGATTTTTGTTGGATCTGGTTTACCATGGCGACCTCCGCGTCCCGGCTCTTGTGCACCTGGCTGATGTAGCCAGAGACGAGCTCTCCAATGCTCAAGTTGGTGTAATCGGAGAGGTCCAGGTTCACCCGGTGGGGCTGCAGCAACTCCCCCTTAGCGGAGCACTTGGCCAGCACGGTCGGTCTCCCCGGCTCAACAAACTCCGTCCGGGTGATTACCACGTCCGGGTCGTCTGCTGGTGGAGCTGAGCCGGCGGCCTCCGGGTTAACTGAAGTTTCTGTAGTGGCCTTGGTAGTTGGAGCAATGGCCTCAGGTGCCGTGTCCTTTGGAGTGGTGGCTTCGGGGGCGGAGGCAGCTGGCAGTTCTTGAGCCGTCACCTCCGGTTCAGGTAAATCCGGCACTCCGGCTGACCTGATCTTCTTCGCTCTCTTGGTGAGCTTTGCCTGGGCGCTGAAAGGACAGAAACATTCAGCACAAAGAAAGTAAGTACAGACAAGTATAATATGAGATGGTTGTCATTACCCGGGCGCGGTCTTGAAAGTCGGAAGACTCGACTGCATAGAGTCGCCCGAAGAAGGGGAGGTCTCCTGATAATTGGAGTCAGAAGAATTGAGTGGCTGACGGACAACACCCGCCAACGGATGAAAAGGGTACAAGTGGAAAAAAACCTCAGTTCGGCGCTTCCTTGTTGCGTCGGGTAACCCGGCGGAGAGGTCGGTGTCCTTGTTGGTCCGGGTGTGACGCCGGCTTTCATGAACCTATCGCTTCAAAATAAATTGAGGGTCTTGATAAGCTAAAGGATGTGAAAAGCTTACTTTCCGGGTTACCCTTCGGACTTTCAGCTGGGGCAAGGGCTCCGAGTCGGAGGAAAGTGACGTTACCTCCTCAACCACCGGGTTACTGGCGGCGGTGTCATCCTGTCAATGAGCAAGTGTTGATAAGGCAAACAGCAACAAATAACAAATACAGCAAGAATTTAAAGGCTTAGGGGTTACCTCTGACTCGGAGCTGTCGCTTAATTGCATCAGCTCCGAAGCAGTAGGCCTGCTTCCTTTTTTGCGAGGGGCGGCTTTCTTGGCGGCTTTCTTCGCCTTCCTGGCCTTCTTGGCCACCTCATGGTCATATTTGACCCGCCAGAACTTATCGTCAGCCTGTAAAATACAATGGTGAATTCTTACAGCGGTTCAGATGAAGGTTATATACAGAAGAGGATAATAAGTTAAAGTCAGCGGCTTACCGCTGGGGCTGGGTTGGTCTTGCAGAAGGGGGCTAACCCGGTCCTTCCGCAGTCTGCCAGGCTCTCGTTTAAAAGAGCCTTGGTCATTTCTTCTACAACGTCTTCTGGAAGATCATTGCGGCTGTGTCTCTGAGGGTCATCCTTTCGTCTTGTGTACTCACACATTAAGCCGGGGCGGCGGCTCAATGGGATCACCCGCCATGAGATCCAGAC
Source organism: Triticum aestivum (assembly GCF_018294505.1). Lineage (NCBI taxonomy): Eukaryota > Viridiplantae > Streptophyta > Magnoliopsida > Poales > Poaceae > Triticum > Triticum aestivum. The sequence goes on along the minus strand of NC_057814.1, from coordinate 104,151,614 downwards.
CCGGACCAGGTCGATTCCATTCAGACCATTGCCCAGGAGAGCCTTGATCTTGTTGATAGTGGGGAGCAGAGGCTGGCGCTCCGCTTGAGTCAGTTTGTCCGACAGTGGGTGAGTCGGCTCCAGACGTGTTGGGGGAAAGCCGGGCAGCGGGCTTTCATCAGTCGGGGATGTATCTTGGCAGTAGAACCAAGTCATGTTCCAGTCCTTTGGGTGGCTTGGTGGCTCTGCGTAAGGTAAAAGGCAGTCCCTACGACGCTGGATGGAGATGCCACCTAATTCCAGACTTGGCCCATTGGCGCACTTGTTCTGGCGGTTTAAGTAAAAAAGCTCTCTGAAGAGCAGCAGACTAGGTTCTTCTCCAAGGTAAACCTCACAGAAGACTTGAAAATTGCAGATGTTGGACACTGAGTTGGGCCCTATATCTTGAGGCCGCAAGTCGAAGAAGTTGAGCACGTCCCTAAAAAACTTTGAGCCGGGCGGTGCGAAGCCCCGGCTCATGTGATCCGCAAAAATCACTACCTCCCCATCCTTTGGCTGTGGCCTCTCTTCTGACGGATCAGGGGCACGGTAGGACATGAGGTCTTTCTTGGGCAGATATCCCGACTTAACAAAATCAGCTAGGGTCTCGTTGGTAACGTTGGACCTCATCCAGTTGCAAGTAATGGGAGCTTTGGGAGGCATGGTGAAAGTTGGCAGTCTATAACAAGGAGAAAAATACGTCCGGGTTAATTATAAGCCGGAGGAGATCTATAGTTCAAAACTAAGGTGGCGGCTTATGAAGGGGACTAATGGTATATACTCAAGTACAGTGGGTTATTTAAGCCGCAGGGGCATTCAGAATAAGTTGATTATCTACGGCCTTATCACAGTTAAGCCGGAGGATTCTACGAAGCATAGGTTTTCTTTAAACCGGAGGATTCTACGGCGCGTGGTTTCTTTAAACCGGAATTGTAAGCCGCCAAGGTTCAATGGTCATAGTTTTTACTAAGTGTGGTAAAACAGGTTTCACACATCGCAGTAAAACTTTTGGATCAAAATGGTCGGGTGAAATGAAAAATTTCTAGACCTAGAAACAGACGAGCGGATGTTCTTGAGCTCGAACGAAGCCTTTATGCAGTGGAAAGAGATCTACTGGCATTTGAAATGAGGCCTAAACAACTTCTGCACTAGTTCTATACAAGGCTAAAAGATCAAACAAGGGCAGTAACTATGAGAACTACCGAAGCTTGTGGCAATGGCGATGAACACGAAGAACACGGACGAACCCTACGGTAGATCTATCCTACAGGACAAGCAAGACTTACCAGAGCTGGAGAGCCGCAGAGGTTGTCACGTTTCTCTGGTCCGTTCAGGGTGATGCAGCGGCCTGAGCTGGTGACGACGAGGAGACCCGCGGCGGCGACGGTGGCGGAGCTCGAGCAGCACGGGACAGTGAGAGGAGGAAGATGACAGAGAAGGGAGCATGAGAAGAGCCCGTCGGGCCGGCCTATTTATAAGGCAAGGTCATAAGTGGGCGCGAGATTCAAGGAGACCACGGCGTGGTTATCTCCCCACGAAACACCTCGATTTTCGGGATGACAGTAAAGAGAAAGATCCGTTGCGGATCTGGCAGAGTAAAAAACGGACTTAATGGAGGATGACGTCACGGCGGATTATCCGGAGTCCAGAGGATGACGTCACGCCGGGTTATGGCCTTCACATGAATGGTAAGCCGGAGATTTTTTTCTGGCGGAAGAGTTGAAGATTGACGTGAGCCGGCTCAAATCAATCTGGGGCCTAATGTTGAGGATATAGACCTTAGAGTCACCCGCCAGGAGGGGCCGGGTTACTCGTATGGTCACTGCCAGAAGCCCGGAGCCAAGATTAAAGACGGTGGGCCGAAGATGGGCTTAAGACCCGGCGGAGGCTTAAGGCCCGTAGTTACAATCATTATTATGGTAGAACTTGTAGTGTAAGGCAAGTATAGTTGAGAGTCCGAGCCGGACACTCTTATGAGCCGGCCGGGACTCTGAGGGCTGCTGGGCGTCAGCCTCCTTATATAAAGGGACGACCCGGCAGCAGTTTAGGGAGAACAATCTGATCGAGAGCCGGGCATAGCAGTTTAGCTCCCTGGTGATCGTAACCCTAATCAATACCACCTCAAACTGGACGTAGGCTTTTACCTTCACCGTAAGGGGCCGAACCAGTATAAACCCTCGCGTTCCTTGTCCCGCATTAACCCCTTCAAGCTTCCTAGTTGCGATGGCTCCACGACTAAGTCCTAGCTCGAGGACATCTGCCGTGACAATTCCACGACAGTCACTCTAGCAACCCATCATCTACTTATTACTTCCCAATGCCTTCCTCTAGGCCCAAATAATGGTGAAGTGTCATGTAGTCGACGTTCACATAACACCACTAGAGGAGAGACAACATACATCTTATCAAAATATCAAACGAATACCCAATTCACATGACTTCTAATAGCAAGACTTCTCCCATGTCCTCAGGAACAAACGTAACTACTCACAAAGCGTATTCATGTTCATAATCAGAGGAGTATTAATATGCATATAGGATCTGAACATATGATCTTCCACCAAATAAACCAACTAGCATCAACTACAAGGAGTAATCAACACTACTAGCAACCTACAGGTACCAATCTCAGACTTAGAGACAAGAATTGGATACAAGAGATGAACTAGGGTTTGAGAGGAGATGGTGCTGGTGAAGATGTTGATGGAGATTGACCCCCTCCCGATGAGAGGATTGTTGGTGATGACGATGGCGATGATTTCCCCCTCCCGGAGGGAAGTGTCCCCGGCAGAACAGCTCTGCCGGAGCCCTAGATTGGTTCCGCCAAGGTTCCGCCTCGTGGCGGCGGAGTCTTGTCCCGAAAGCTTGCTTATGATTTTTTATCGGACGGAAGACTTCATATAGCAGAAGATGGGCACCGGAGGGCCACCAGGGGGCCCACGAGGCAGGGGGCATGCCCAGGGGGGTAGGGCGCGCCCCCACCCTCGTGCCCAGGGTGTGGGTCCCCTCTGGTATTTTCTTCGCTCAGTATTTTTTATTATTTCGAAAAATAACTTCTGTGGAGTTTCAGGACTTTTGGAGTTGTGAAGAATAGGTCTCTAATATTTGCTCCTTTTCCAGCCCAGAATTCCAGCTGCCGGCATTCTCCCTCTTTATGTAAACCTTGTAAAATAAGAGAGAATAGGAATAAGTATTATGGCATAATGTGTAATAACATCCCATAATGCAATAAATATTGATATAAAAGCATGATGCAAAATGGACGTATCGACTCCCCCAAGCTTAGACCTCACTTGTCCTCAAGCAGAAGCCGATAACGATAAATATGTCCACATGTTTAGAGGTAGAGGTGTCGATGAAATAAAATACGGACATGAGGGAATCATGATCATTCTTATAACAACAACATATATGAATATTGTCATATGATTTCTTATGCTCAAGTAATAATCTATTCACAATGTCAAGTATGAATCAGAAACTTCATTGAGAACCAACAAACTATAATCTCAGTCATTGAAGCAATTGCAATTTATCATAACATCAGAAAGAGTCTATGTTAGAGCTTTTTAGCAAGCCCACATACTCAACTATCATTTAGTCATTCACAATTGCTAACACTCACACAATACTTCTGGTTACGGAGTTTCAATCGGACACAGAGGAAGATAGGGGCTTATAGTTTCGCCTCCCAACCTTTTACCTCAAGGGTAATGTCAACAATAATAATTCATGCTAACTTACATCCAATTATATATATATATATATATATATCAGGATCTTTCCAACATACTGTGCTTGCCAAAGGATAAAATGTAAAAAGGAAAGGTGAAGATCACCATGACTCTTGCATAAGGTAGAAGATAAAAGTAAAAGATATGCCCTTCGCAGAGGGAAGCAGAGGTTGTCATGCGCTTTCATGGTTGGATGCACAAAATCTTTATGCGAAAGAACGTCACTTTATATTGCCACTTGTGATGTGGACCTTTATTATGCAGTCTGTCGCTTTTATTTCTTCCACATCACAAGATCGTATAAAGCTTATTTTCTCCCACACTAATAAGTCATACATATTTAGAGAGCAATTTTTATTGCTTGCACCGATGACAACTTACTTGAAGGATCTTACTCAATCCATAGGTAGATATGGTGGACTCTCATGGCAAAACTGGGTTTAAGTGTATTTGGAAGCACAAGTAGTATCTCTACTTGGTGCAAAGAATTTGGCTAGCATGAGGGGGAAAGGCAAGCTCAACATGTTGGATGATCCATGACAATATACTTTGTTTCAGATATAAGAAAACATAACCCATTACATTGTCTTCCTTGTCCAACATCAACTCTTTAGCATGTCATATTTTAATGAGTGCTCACAATCATAAAAGATGTCCAGGATAGTATATTTATATGTGAAACCTCTCTTTCTTTATTACTTCCTATTAATTGCAACGATGAACAAGGCTATGTTTGTCCACTCTCAACAACTTTTAATCATCATACTCTTTCTATGTGAAGTCATTACTCTCCATAAGATCAATATGATCTCTTTTTATTTCTTTTTATTCTTCCTCTTTCCTTTATTCCCTCAAGATCATAGCAAAATAATCAAGACCTTGACTCAACACTAATCTTTATTATATATAGCTCACGGACTCGATTACATAGAGGGATCATAAAGCAAAACTCAAAACTAGATCATACTAAAATTTTATTCTACTAGATCAAGATATTACCAAAAGGATCGAACTAAGAAAAAGGGTAAAGATAGGAGTGGGATGGTGATACGATACCGGGGCACCTCCCCAAGCTTGGCATTGCCAAGGGGAGTGCCCATACCCATATGATTATATCTCCTTTGCTGGTGAAGAAGATGGTGGTGATGATGGATAGTCGCACATCGAGCGTAAGAGGTCCTCCAACTTGCGGATAATGCTCTTGAGTGCGATGATATGCTCCTTCAACAAAATATTTTCACGTGTGAGATACTTGTTTTGTATACGAGCTAACTCAATCATCTTGAAAGCTTTGATCTCAGTTGGGGTAAGAAGATTGTGATCTAGTTGAAGGATGTCTTCTGCTGCCGGAGCTTGGTCCTTCGTGGCCTTCTTGATCCCTTCATCCTTGTTGATCTCCATGGGTTCTTCCCTCTTCAGCTCTATATTCATTAGCCAAGCATCGTTGTCACCATTGTTGGAGGAGGGGGACGACATGATGCCTGGCCTTGACAACCCTGACAGAAAACAACTCGAAACAACAACAGAGGATAATTGCGTGATACGGGAGTCAAAACATTCAGGAGTTTATATAATGAATTTTTACCGACCGAAAGAAGTATCGTGCAAGAAAACGGAGTCCGGAGAGCACACGAGGTGCCCACGAGGCAGGGGGCGCGCCTAGGGGGGTAGGGCGCGCCCTCCACCCTTGTGGAGGCCTCGTGTCCTTCCCAGACTGCTTCTTATTTTCCTATTTTTCTAAATATTCCAAAACGGAGAAAAATTGCCATTAGAACTGTTTTGGAGTCGGTTTACTTACCGTACCACATACCTATTCCTTTTCGGAGTCTGAAACTTTCTGGACAGTGTCCCTTATGTATTCCTCCGGGGTTACAGTTTCAATAACATTAGTTTCAACATTTATAGGATTACCTGTAACACCCCGCATGTGACTTGCCATATTTGTAACTCCGACTCTTGCCATTTTCGGCTATGTATTATGATATTCCCTTCGTGGTCGGGTTTTGTTTTTCATTTTTGCATTTTGTTCATGTCATGCATTTCATATCATGTCATCATGTGCATTGCATTTGCATACGTGTTCGTCTCATGCATCCGAGCATTTTCCCCGTTGTCTGTTTTGCAATCCGGCGCTCCTATCTCCTCCGGCGCACCCCTCTTGTTTTCCTTCGTGAGCGGGTGTCAAACTTTCTCGAAATGGACCGAGGCTTGTCATGTGGCCCTAGTATACCACCCGGAGACCACCGGTCAAGTTTCGTTCCATTTGGAGGTCGTTTGGTACTCCAACGGTTAACCGGGCATCCGCAATGTCCATTTGAGTGTCAAGAAAAACCCCCTCTCTAACCAGCCCAAAACCCTCCAAACTCTCTTCCATGCTCTAGGTCGTTTGATCACGATTGTGTGGGCGAAAACCGCACCTCATTTGGAGTCTCCTAGCTCCCTCTACCTATATATACTCATCTCTCCCGAAATACAAACGCAGACAAACCCTAACCCGCTCCTCGCGCCGCGCCGGACACGTCCGCCGCCGGCCGGACGCACCGGCCGCAGCCAACCGCGTCGCGCCACGTCACCCTCTCTCTCTCCTCCACCGCGCGGCCC